>NC_133330.1:17574249-17874249 GCF_042186555.1 Aquarana catesbeiana | reverse complement strand
GCTGGTTTTCCCTTCCGCGGTGTAAGGCTGTTTGGGGATGATTTGGACATTTATATCCAAAAGATTTCAAGTGGGAAAACTACCCTTTTGCCAGTTAAGAAAAGGAGTAAACGTCCCTCATTTAAACAGGCTCTTTCTCAAGTGCCAGGGGCATCAGCCTCCAGGCAGTCGCGACGGCCTCCACCGTCAGGTTCAAGAGGTAAAACTCAGAGTTAACCCCAGGGACAAAAGAAGTCGTGGGGGAGGAAATCTACAAGACAGAACACTAAAGCCTCTTTATGAAGGGGCGCCCCCACTCGTTCGAGTGGGGGGAAGACTGCTACAGTTCTCAAAGGTCTGGCAGGAGGATTTTCAGGACAGATGGGTGGTCTCCACAATAACTCTAGGTTACAAACTAGAGTTCTGAGAATTCCCGTCTCCTCGTTTCCTCAGATCAAATGTTCCCAAAGACCCAGAGAAAAAGAAGTCTCTGCTTCAAGCGTTAGACTGACTTTTGTCGAAAGAAGTGATCATGGTGGTTCCCAAGGAAGAGCAGGGGTTAGGGTTTTATTCAAACCTTTTCACAGTGCCAAAACCAAATGGAGATGTCAGACCCATTCTAGATCTCAAAGATCTAAACTGGTTCCTAAAAATTCTATCTTTGCGCATGGAATCAATCCGATCAGTAGTCTCCATCCTACAAGGAGGAGAACTTCTGGCATCAATCGACATCAAGGATGCATACCTGCATGTACCTATTTTCCCAACTCATCAGAAATATCTACGTTTCGAAGTGGAAAAACTTCATTTTCAGTTTGTAGCTCTACCTTTCGGTCTAGCTACTGTACCTCGGGTATTTACAAAGGTCCTGGCCCCTCCTCTGGCCAGATTAAGGGCCCAGGGTATAACGATTATAGCTTACCTAGACAACCTGCTCCTAATAGACCAGTAAGTAGCCCGCTTAGACCAAAGCTTGGTCACCACAGTCAACTACCTGAAATACCTAGGTTGGGTCCTCAACTTAGAGAAGACTTATTTAAAACCAGTTGGAAGACTAGAGTACTTGGGTCTGGTTATAGATACAACCCATGTCCTGCATGCAAGTGGATCCCTTGTTCTTGACATAAACTTGTCGACCTTGCTGTTGAACTTGGACGCAAACAGATCTACGTCCAGGATCCCCCATCTTTGGCATATAGCCAGGAAGATGTCGGTGTGAAGAGATCATTCCCCAGGGAACAACTGCTGGCAACTTAAGTAGTCCACCTGCCAGTTCTCTACCCCTGGAATGAAGACTGCCAATATGCACGGCACATGGTTTTCTGCCCAGGTTAGAATCTGGTTTACCTCTCCCTGGGCTGCATGACTTCTGGTGCCCACTTGGGGATTGATATAAGCGGATTGGATCCTGACAGGACAACCCTGCAACCTGAATGTCCAGGCCTTTAGGGCTAGGTACGCTGCCCGAATCTCTAGAATGTTGATGGGTAAGGTCCTCTCAGCTCTGGACCATTTCCCTTGGACAGTCATCTCTTCCAGAACTGCTCCCTAACCCGAAAGGCTGGCATCTGTTGTTACCACCTTCCAGGTAACTGGTAAGAAAGACCAAAGTCCAGGCGCTAGATTTTCCAATGCGTTTGTCGCCAATAGTGCGCCAGAGCCTCAGTTGGTGGTTGATACCCGAGAATCTGCGGAAAGGGAAATCTTTCTTACCAATACCTGGACTACTTAAGTCGCCACAAGTTGTTCCCGGGGGAATGCTCTCTTCACCCCGACATCTTCCTGGCTATATGCCAAAGATGGAGGATCCTGGACGTAGATCTGTTTGCGTCCAGGTTCAACAACAAGATCGACAACTTTGTGTCAAGCACAAGGGATCCACTTGCATGCAGGACAGATGCGTTGGTGACCCCGTGGGATCAGTTCTCACTGATTTATGCATTCCCTCCTATTCTGCTGCTACCACGACTTGCGTCAACCCACTGTAGCGTCTGGGTATCCCTGAGGGGTGGACTCTGATGGATTCAGCTGCTACATCTCCCTTCATCCTTCGAGCCATGCCTTGACACAAGGCTTGCACACTTTCTGCAGTCACACTATGGATCCTTCTCCTGCCTATGAGGCCTACGAGATAAGGCATCTGCATCTCGATTTCCTGCCCCAGATCGGTACTTTAGACTGAATTCAAATCCAGCGAGGGAGGCCAACATTCTATGTCCTGTGGCGTCCAATTTGGCAAAAGTCAGCAGATAAGTCAAAGGATTATTATCCATCTTCACTACGAACTCGGCTCCATACAGATAATCCTTCAATTTGTCTACTACAGCCCATTTTAAAGCCAGAAACTCCAGCTTGTGAACAGGATAATTTCTTTCTGATGGAATAAGACTTCGACTCACATAAGCCACTGGTCTGAGATCACCGTCTTGTTCCTGATAGAGAACTCCTCCCAGACCATCTCTACTGGCATCTACATGAAGTTCATAAGGCTTGCCAGGGTCAGCATAGGCCAAAACCGGAACTTCAGTAAGACTCTTCTTTAGGTGCCAAAAGGCCTCTTCACACTTATAAGTCCATGGATCTTGTACTGATTCTCCTTTCCTATGACAACCAGACTTCTTCTCTTTGGACTCATTCTCTCCTTCCCCCGTAGCCACTTGTAACAGATCATTAAGGGGCCGAGCAATCCTGGCAAAATTTGCTACAAACCTTTGATAATAGGAGCAGAATCCCAGGAATGATCTTAATTCTGTCACCATCCTTGGCCTAGGCCATGTAGTGACCCCTCCTGCAGAGACAACATGACCCAAGTACGTAACAGAAGTCCTGTAGAACTGACACTTTTCCAATGACAGTTTCAACCCCTCTTCATGGAGCCTTGTAAAGACTTTCTACAACCGGGCTTCTTGCTCTTCTAACGATCTCCCAAACACGATGATGTCGTCCAGATACATTAGTACCTCTATTAAGTTCATGTCCCCTACTGTTCATTCCATCAATCGCTGGAATGGTGCTGGGGCCCCCGACAATCCTTGAGGCTGAACTCATAGAACCCCAAGGGGCAAATTAATGCAGTATTCTCTCTGTCTTCCGGGTGCATGGGGATCTGATAGTACCCACTCTTCAAGTCAAGTACACTGAACCACTTGGCTCCAGTAAGACAGTGAAGAGTGTCTTCAATGCAAGGGGTTGTATACTGATCAGGAATAGTGCGGCGATTCAAAGTCCGGTAGTCAATGCACATGCGTAGTGACCCATTCTTCTTCTGCACCACCATAATAGGAGACGCATAGTGGTTTCTGAACTCTTGAATGACCCATGATCTATTCAACTCGGCCAACTGCTCTTGAAGATTTTCCAGGTCACTGAGAGGTATTCTCCAAGCTCGCTCTTGAAAGGGTTTCTCCTCTTGTAACCTTTTGGCACATCCCACATCGAATTCATCCTTCGAGAAAATCTTCTCCCATCTAGCCAGTTGTGCCTTCATCCTTTGCTGCCATGCAGGGGTAAAGCTTCAGCACAATGCTGGAACTCACCTTCTTTCCAGTTCGGGTCAAGTCCTTGGTGGAGACCAACTCTGGGACCATCTCTAATCCAATAGCTTGAGCTTGTTCGTCCATTTCTAGCACAACATAGGGGCCGAGTTGGTCCCAGGTCAACTTGACTGTAGCCTTCAGACGAGCAACTTCTCCGGGCTGCAACACTCTCTCCCTGGTTTCCAGCTTCCAGACATCCTACCCTGTTGGCAGGGACACTCTGTTCTTTGACCACACGTCAGCAAGCTTGAAGTAGCTGAGGGTGAATCTTGTTGGGGATGGAACCATCTTCTCCCAATACGGACGATAACCAAGTCAGTATTCGTCCCTATCAATATAGAATTCCTTCTGGCCCCCAGTGACCTGGGGCACACAACTGCCAATGCATCAAATGCTTCCACTTTCCTAACAGCTGCTGGTCCGAACGCTATCTGGATGGGGATATATCCATCATACCGGCATTTGGCAGTCCCAATTCCCCAGATCTCTAGTTCTTTAAGCTTGCGTAGAAGAATGTGCTTCAAATATTTGTCATAAAAGTCTCTGTATAGGAGCGTGACTTGAGCCCCAGTATCTAGCAGGGCCCTAGTGTACCTAGATACCCTAGATAACCTCCACTTGTACAGACACAATTGGGGATGGCCCCACTAATTTCTCTGGGAAGATTTTTAGGTGGTTTCCAGTAAGGTTGGGTCTGTAATCTCTCTTTGGTGTACTCTGAGAGGACTTACCTGTGGCCCTAGCTGGTGATAAGACATGGACCCCCTGTGCCCATGTCCCTAACCCCTGTGTCGGGTTATTTGGAAAAAATGTCGATCCCAGGCATTTCTTCTGTTGTCTCTTCTTAGCCTTCCCCCCCAGCTAAGGCTGTACTGGACATTACATTCTATATGCTATGTTGTACACTGCATACTCCTGATCTCTGCATAATATATGCTATATTGTACTGACTACTGCACTGTATATGCTTTAATTTCGGGAAAATAGTCCTGACTGCTGCACTCTAAGCTGTGGTGTTTACTGTCTCAACTGTTGCTGGTTGTTATATAGTCCCCAACTGTTTTGAGGCAGTTCTACTATTAGCTAGGATCAGACAAAGTAACCAATAGCTAAAATACTGTAGGTGCAGCACGTAAACAAATGCAAATATAACTATATATTACTTTAAAACTATTTGCACTAGGTTGGTTTAAGATAGCCCTGCACTCATTCTGGCTTTTGGTTGTGCAGATTAGGGTGTGTATCACTTTGTAATTGTATTCTGTGTAAAAAGACAGGTGTAATGAAATTTTAAAAAAAACATCCTTTGTACTGAGGTTTATGTGTGTCTGTAAGACTCTTGTTTGTGCCACTGCAAATAAGGAATGTGTTCTGAGTACAAGGAATGTGGCATATGTGTGTGGTTTATACTGTGGGTGGGCTCAGAATCTGATGAACCACACCCAATATTTAGGCCACTTTCACACTGAGGCGTTTTACAGGTGCTTTTGCGCTACAAATAGCACCTGAAAAGCTCCTGCAAAGCGCTTCGGCAGCGGCACTTTTAACCTTTTTTCGTCCACTAACGGGGGTTATAAGCACCCCGCTAGTGGCCAAAAAGCACCACTAAAATGACGGTTAAGCGACGCTAAAATTAGCGGCGCTTTATCACTAACGCGGCCAGCGCCTCAGTGTGAAAGTGCCCTGAATGTGATGGCTGCATTTGTTTTCTTTTTTAGGCTTCAACTTTCTTTATTCTAATTTTAAATTTACATTATTAGTATTAGTTTTACAACAGAACAAGCTGTCCTGAAGATGTAACAGAGGGATGAGACAAGCCATTTACCACTGACAGGGGTGCTAACAATGATCAGCCTTTATTTATTTATGTAAAACCTTTATCCCAAATCTGTTAATGTAAGGCAGGAGAGCTTAGAAGGTTCATGTGTGGACCTCTTGGTTAACTGGTCACTCACCATTTCTCTTGTGAGGGATAGTGGCAGTTGATTCTCAAGGCCAGGCACAATATCCTCCGGTAGCCACCATCTTCAGGATTCCCCCCAGGAGGGGAGACCCCTACCCCAACCCACCTCTAGGACCTTAGACCTGGGAGAGACACACACAGCTTGACACCCTTCACTCAGGGTTCCAGGAAGGTCAATAAAGCCCATCAACAGGCCGTTTTAGAAATTGGGTTGTGAAAGTGTATCTAAACCGGAAAAATATTTTTTATTTATTGCAGCTTTCCAGTCCTCAGATGTGGTGGCTGCATTTGTTTTATTTTTTCAGGCTTTTTTTTCTTTTATTTAAAATTGTGATCCTGCCAGTAACATACTTCCTGTAGTAGGGTGACAACGCTCACTGTACTGTTTCTGTGGGGATGAAGTATTGTCACCCTAGGACAGGACGACAGAACACTTCCTCCTCTTCATAGCATAGGAAAGCCAGTAACATTGAGATTTCAGTTCAGTGCTCAGAAAGTTAGAGGGATACAACATTTTTGGCAGGATCAACAAGGTACATTTTGTGCTTGCAGGAAACATAATTTAGCCTTAGACAAGACAATGTATGTAGCCATCACTTGGATGGACTGAAAAGATGCAATATGTTATAGTTTTGCTTTTGGGTTTAGATCTATTTATAACACGGGCAGTACAGGATGCCAATGCTTGATCAACAGGAAGAGAAAATAACATTCTGTGCTTGGTGAACACACACACATGGATTAGCGAAATGACTGCAACCAGCTGCTTCCTTTTCTACAAATGACACAAAAATTTAAAAAAAAAATACAAAAAAAGAGAACTTAGAAAAAAAGAAAATATATATATTCTTTATTAGTAGCGGGTTGGACCCCCTTTTGCCTTCATTGTTCGTGGCATAGATACAACAAGGTGTTGCAAACATTCCTCAGAGATTTTGGTCCATAGTGACATGATAGCATTATGCAGATTTGTTGGCTGCACATCCATGATGCCAATTTCCCGTTCCACCACACCCTAAAGGTGCTTGCTCTATTGGATTAAGATCTGGTGTCTGTGGAGGCCATTGAAGTACAGTGACCTCATTGTCATGTTCAAGAAACCAGTGGTGAGATGACTTGAGCTTTGTGACATGGTGCATTACCCTGCTGGAAGTAGTCTTCAGAAGATGGGTACCAGTGGCAGCTGGTGCTCAATATTGGGGGGGGGGTGTGAGGCAAACAACCAAGTCGGACGGGACGGCGAAGGCGATCTGTGGCCTTACCTTTCGGTGATGATGTGGTGCTGAATCCGGGGTAGGGCTCCTTACTCCAGCTTCCCGAGGGAAGAGCCGGGGCCATTACATCTTCTCCCTGGTGAACAGGAAGTGGGTCCTGAGACTCCCTGGCCAATCGGGTCTCAGGACCCACTTTCTGATTGGCTGGAAGGAGAAGCAGGAAGACATTAGCGAATATTAATTTGCTCACGTCACACAACTGGGTGGGCTCAGGTCGCAGTGTTCTGCGCCCCGAGCCCACCCTTTTTTGAAGCCAATTAGAGCTTTAGGCACTAATCATGTGCTTCTAAAAAAAAAAAAAAAAAAAAAACCCATTGAAATCCATGCGTCTGTAAAAAACCCATTGAAATCCATGCATCCGTTGCCCTGCATGGAGATTAGGGGCCAGGCGCATGGATTAGGGATGTGGCGCCCCTGCACCCCTAATGGACAGGCCGCCACTGATGGGTACACTGTAGTCATAAAGGGATGGACATGGTCAGCAACAATACTGAGGTAGGTTGTGGCGTTTAAACCATGCTCAATTGGTACTAAGGGGCCCGAAGTGTGCCAAGAAAACATCCCTCACACCATTACACCACCAAAGAAATTTCCAAGCTCAACTTACCAACCAGCCTGCAACCAACCGAACTGACCTGTCTAAAGGGCCGTACACACGATCGGACTTTTTGACAACAAACATGCAAATTAGCTGTTTTGGCGCAACATCCGACCGTGTGTACGCTCCATCAGACAAACTTTTTCAGTTTCCATCGGACTTTTGTTGGCTGTGCGAACGGACAAACTTTCCGGCAACAAAAGTCCGATGGAGCAAAGTCCGATCATGTGTACACAAAGCCAACGGACTTTTGTACAAACTACAGTACGCAGCCGCGAGAATGTTTCCAGCGCGATCGGGTACTGTACATCTCGCGCTAGCTGCAATAGGAAAAACACATTTTCCTACTGCGGCGGGCGCGAGAGGGAATTCCCCTCTGGGGAATACCAAGCCCTTCGGTCTGGTATGGATATTAAGAGGAACCCCCTACGCCGAAAAAACGGCGTGGGGGTCCCCCCCAAATCCATACCAGACCCTTATCTGAGCACGCAGCCCGGCCGGTCAGGAAAGGGGGTGGGGATGACGAGTGAGCACCCCCCCTCCTGAGCCGTACCAGGCCGCATGCCCTCAACATGGGGGGTGGGTGCTTTGGGGGAAGGGGGCGCCCTGCGGGCCCCCCACCCCAAAGCACCTTGTCCCCATGTTGATGAGGACAAGGGCCTCTTCCCGACAACCCTGGCCGTTGGTTGTCGGGGTCTGCGGGCGGGGCGCTTATTGGAATCCGGGAGCCCCCTTTAATAATGTCAAGGCACCCCATTTTCTGTAGTCCTAACTCTAATGCCCAGTACACACGAGCGGAATGTCCGACAGAAAAAGTCAGACGAAGCTTTTCATCGTCTATTCTGATAGTCTGTAGGCCTCATCGGACTTCTTTTTTCGAAAATTCTGATGGACCTAGAAATGAAATATGTTCTAAATATTTCCGACGAAACAATTCCTATCTGGAAAACCGATCATCTGTATGCTGTTCCGACGGACCAAAAACGACACATGCTGTGAAGCAAGTACGAGACGGAAGCTATTGGCTACTGGCTATTGAACTTCCTTTTTCTAGTCCCGTCGTAAGGGCTGTACGTCACCACGTTCTGGACGGTCGGACTTTGGTCGGACTTTGGGTTGACCGTGTGTAGGCAAGACCGCTTGAATGGAATTCCGTCTGAGTTCCGTCGGAGAAACCTTCGGAGTTAATTCCGACGGCAAAACCGGTCGTGTGTACGCGGCATTACTTCTGAGAGTCTCCACAATGGAAGCACATGCATTTTAATGAATAGGCAGAGGGCAGGTGAGCCTAGAAGAGCACATTGAACACCCAGAGTTACTAAAATTCCAAACTTTCAGAACAACTCAGATCTGTTCTTCAGGCTTTATACAATTCTGAAATTGGTTGTGAAACTCACCTATACTCAATGAGTACAAATATACTGTACAAAGCAGGTCAGTATCCGCGCTACTAAATAATGTTAGAGATAATATGATGAGCAGCCAGCACAATTTGTTGATCAGCAAAACATAAAAAATATAAAAGTCCACATGCGGAGCTAAATGAGACGTGAATCCAAGAAGGGAGAGTTGATAAACCCGTCACCATTTGATGTTTAAATGGCCGCAGCTCTCAGGGTGCTAGCGTCAGCCCGCCTGACATGTTTCATCCAACAGGATTTCATCAGAGACGCCTCTGACGAAATCCTGTCAGATGAAACATGTCAGGCGGGCTGACACCAGCACGCTGAGAGCCGCGAAAATTTGAACATCACGATGCACTTGTTCCTCTACTAAACTGCAAGTTACTACGAATAAAAAATGTTATACTACTTTACGGGCTTCACTATTGGCTGCATTATCTTTTTGTTGGGTATCGCTGGCCGCCTGGGTGAATGTTACACATCCCATGTGAGAGCTCAAAGAAGTCTTTGATGTAGGAAAATGTCTGACGATTATGGTTGGGATTCCACTTAAAGCTGAAGAACGGAGCCGTGATCTCGGCCTGTTTATTACATGCCTGCTTTTTTTCAGCTGTCTGGTAAGCAGATTGGATTTCCACGTGGCGCGGTGTGCTTTCTTACACTCATTGAAGCTGGTGACGGGTTTATCAACTCTCCCTTCTTGGATTTTCTCATTTAGCACCGCGTGTGGACTCTTATAAATATACTGTATATGAGGGTTACAGAACCTTTTTCAGAAATGGATAAAACCTGAAAAAAAAGGATATGAGTTAGGCCAAAATCTTGTGTCTGTAATAACTCAAGTTAGTTAATAAAGGGGATCTCTAATACTCCAAACTTTCAGCTTCAGAAACATCAGGAAATCATTCACCCACATTCACCCAAAAGATACATTACATTTACACGCACATGAACTTTAATGGCATCCCAGTCTTAGTCCGTAGAGTTCAATATTGAGTTGGCCCACCCTTTGCAGCTATAACAGCTTCAACTCTTCTGGGAAGGCCGTCCACAAGGTTTAGGAGTGTGTCTATGGGAATGTTTGACCATTCTTCCAGAAGCACATTTATGAGGTCAGGCACGGGTGTTCTATTAGGTTGAGGTCGGGACTCAGGCCAGTCAAGTTCTACCACCCCAAACTCGCTCATCTATGCCTTTATAGATCTTCCTTTGTGCACTGGTCCAACTCATTTGGTGGAGGGGGGATTATGGTGTGGGGGTTGTTTTTCAGGGGGTTGGGCTTGGCCCCTTAGTTCCAGTGAAGGGAACTCTTAAGGCGTCAGCATACCAAGACATTGTGGACAATTTCATGTTCCCAACTTTGTGGGAACAGTTCCAACATGACTGCGCACCAGTGCACAAAGCAAGGTCCATAAAGACATGGATGAGCGAGTTTGGTGTGGAGGAACTTGACTGGCCTGCACCTCAACCCGATAGACCACCTTTGGGATGAATTAGAGCGTAGACTGCGAGCCAGACCTTCTCGTCCAACATCAGTGCCTGACCTCACAAATGTGCTTCCGGAAGAATGGTTAAATATTCTCATAGACACTCTCCTAAACCTTGTAGACAGCCTTCCCAGAAGAGTTGAGGCTGGTATAGTGTGGGCCAACGCTATACTGAACCCTACAGACAAAGACTGGGATGCCATTAAAGTTCATGTGCGTGTAAAGGCAGGTGTCCCAATACTTTTGATAATATAGTGTATGTACAGTTTTACTAACACATGTCAAAGTTGCAAAAATGGGCTTAGGCATTAAGATTTGTTTTACTCTAGGGTGCAAAGGAGTTAAGTAGGTGGTGAGCAGCGAAGTCTATATTTCATCAAATGTTTGTACATAGATCCATGTATGAATATTGTGACCCTGGGCCATTGTTCTCGGGTCAGCCTGGTCTTTTCCAGCTCCGTCTGGCTCCAGTCAATTCATAAACACACAAATATTTCATCATTACGTCTCTCCTGGGTGACGTGTCTTAATTTTGGTCAATTATAATTTTCTTTTTTTAATCATCACTTAAACTTCAACATTTATGTCTGTGAAGTTGTCGTCATTGTATAGAGCTGGAGATTGAGTCTTTGTGTGCCACACCAAAATCTGCCAATCAAACAAGAAGATATCATTTAAATTCACATCAAATCCTGCTGTGTTATATGTTTAATAGTGGAAAAGCAAAGAACCCCCCCCCCCCCCAGTGTGGAGGAGTATTGGGGTACCTGGGGACTTACCTTGGTACAGTTGTCAGCCTTGGGCTCCAGCTCCTCCATTGTCACCAGGTCTTGCAGTAGACTGGGCTCTTGGTACCCCCCGGGTACATCCAGACGAAACGTTGCTTTGTGCTTCTCCAGGATTAGCTTCAAGTTAATGGCGAATCCGGCCATGTCTATGGCGAATGACCGCTCTGGGGCAAATTTCACCAACCACCCGACCACCTTCCCCTCCATGTTCACCTTCACCGATTCATAGCGGAGCGCCCCAACAAAAGCCACGGGCCAAACCGAGACCTTCTTTGTGTATCTCATCTGTAAAGAGGACCAGTGTCAATGAGCTTACCAGCATTATGAACAAAATCATTCAATTATTTGCTTAAAGAGTACCGTAGATACCCAAGTATAAGCCGACCCGAATTAGGCACCTAATTTTACCACAAAAAACTGTGAAAACTTATTGACTCGAGTATAAGCCTAGGGTGAGAAATGTGCAGCTACTGTAAGTGCAAAAGAGGGTCAACAATGCCCATTTGCAGCCTCACTGTGCCCATTTGCAGCCTCACTGTGCCCATTTGCAGCCTCACTGTGCCCTTCTGCATCCATAGGTCCCCAGAACTTCAAACTCGGTAGTTAAGGGTTTCTAGATGCCCCCTAGCTGCAGCCAAAATTTGGGGTCTCTGGACCCAAAGGGTCCCGAAATGACATTGCTGCAGTTGGACACAGTTGACCGATTTTGGGGACTTGTATCTCGGGGCCACTTGGTGTTAGGAACCCCAAATTTGGTGTGCAAAAGTCAGTTCCGAAAATGTCATTCTCTGCTGCAGAAAAGTGCTTGACTCGAATATAAGCCGAGGAGGGCATTTTCAGCACAAAAAAATGTGCTGAAAAACTCGGCTTATACTCGAGTATATATGGTAACTCCACTTTTGTTGAGGAAAAAACATTCCCCTTTCGTGTGACCCTCGCACCTCTCCTGCAGCTGCGGCAACCCCTTCATTGTTGCCCCCACCTTGTCTCAGCAGTCAGCAGCAGAGAGGAGGACAGAACTCCTCCACCAGATCCTGCACTTTTCCATGCAGCCACAGAGAGGCTCGTATCAGTAGTTGGCCGCAGAGAGGAAGACGCAGAACTCCTCCTACAGATCCTGCACCTCTCTGTGCAGCCACAGCACCTCCTTTTCTTCACCTCCCCTGGTCTCAGCATTCAGCAAACTCCAGCCCTCCTCTGGTCCTTCTCCAGACTCTGCACTTTCTGCTTCCCAGCTTCACCTCCAGCTTCTTCCTGGCAGCAGCACACAAGGCTGCTGTAAGAAATCAGGGGGGCCCCATATAGCTTACCTGACAGCCCCCCCAATCACCTCCCCCCAGGACCAAAGTGACTGAGGACATACATTTTATCAGCCCATTTCTTTGCAGCCTCAGTTAGAAAGATACATGATTTGGAAGCCCCCTGAAGCTCCTTGCTCAATCACACACTGAAGCATAGTTAACAGTTAACTATGCTTCAGTTATGAATGGACACAGGGGTGATTGGTACCGATCACTCACTGTGTTCATTCAGGAAATGAAGAAGCCAATAAATTACATATTTACTGGACCCTTCTCTTGCTCTCCATCCTGAAACATCCCCCCCGTGAGCCCGCAGCAGCTGCCAACAAGAGAGGAGAGGAGGGAAGCCGACAGCTCTGCGGGGGGAAAGGGGCACACAAGGGGGCCTGGACAGCAGATGGAAGGGGGTGCATGTGCTAGAACCACTCCCCTGTAGTGCAGCCGGAGGGAAAAGCTGGCAGCATTGCAGGAGGAGGCAGATCGAGATCAGTGTCTGCAAAAGGACAGTACAGCCATCCCTCCCTTTGGTAGTATCTCACTAAAAATGACATTTTTGTTGCAGGGGATGCCTGAAATCTGACTTGCATCTTAGTGCAGACTTCTTGGAAATTTTCCTTTAATTTCACTTTAGGTGAAAGGATTTTTTTCCCACTTGTCTACCAGGGCAATTTTTTAATTTGCTGCATACATGTTAAAATCTACAGTTTTTCCGCTAGCAATTAGGCTGCTTTCACACTGGGGCGGTAGGGGGCGTCGGCGGTAAAACAGCGCTATTTTTAGTGCTGTTTTACCGCGGTATTCGGCCGCTATCGGTGCGGTTTTAACCCCCCGCTGGCGGGCGAAAATGGGTTAAAATCACTCGTACAGCGCGGGCATAGCGGCGGTATTGCCGCGGTATAGCCGCGCTGTCCCATTGATTTCAATGGGCAGGAGCGGTTTAGGAGCGGTGAATACACCGCTCCTTCACCGCTCCAAAGATGCGGCTTGCAGGAGATTTTTTTCTTCTCCTGCCAGCGCACCGCTTCAGTGTGAAAGCCCTCGGGCTTTCACACTGAACAAACAGCGGTGGCTGTTTAGGGGCGGTTTGCACCGCCCCAGTGTGAAAGGGGCCTTACTATAAAGCCCCAAACAATAGTATACTGTATATTTTCTGAATGGAGAAGCTCAGGAGAATAAAACAGTGGCAGTCGCAAATTTTTATGTTGCATGATAATTGTGCAGCTATTTATCAAATGCATATTTTTAGGGAAAAAAAAAAAACAGGCATCGAGTTAACACTTTGTATCAGTCTACTTTAATAAAGTGATATTAAAGTGATTGTAAAGGATGTTTTTTTTTTTTTTTTTTTTAAATAACAAACATGTCATTCTTACTCTTAGTTGGTTCTGCACAGAGTGGCCCCGATCATCGACTTCTGGGGTCCCCCCGGCGGCGCTGTTAGCTCCTCCCCGCATTGTATAACCCCCTAGGAGAAGCGCTTCCCCGGGGGGGTTACCTTGTTGGTGTGCTCCCAAGTCTAGCATTCGGCGTCCATAGACGTCGAATGTAGGACTCGGCCCCGCCCCCCGGCGCCCACGTTATTGGATTTGATTGGCAGCAGCGGGAGCCAATGGCTGCGCTGCTATCAATCTATCCAATCAAGAGCCGAGAACCCCGGGCAGAGAGGAAGAGCGCGTCTCTGGCGGGGGAATACGGTGGGGGGTGGGCGGTCAGTGACAAAAAAAAAAAAACATGAGGGTTTACAACCCCTTTAAGCCCATTTTACGCAATTTCAGCAGCTGATTTAATCACTTACTGAGTATGCAGCTTCTTTATGTTTTAATCCTTGCCTATGTTCCAGTTTAACTGCTTGCGGACCCCCCACCGCACATTTACCGCAGCAGGACAGCCACAAGTGGCGGCTGGTGCTCAAAATTTTTGGAGGGGCGCAAACAAACTGAAAAATTCAGAAAAAAAAAACATCAATTGCAGCCTCACTGTGCCATCAAACGCTGCCACTGTGCCCATCAAATGCAGCCACTGTGCCCATCAAACGCAGCCATTGTGCCCATCAAACGCTGCCACTGTGCCATCAAACGCAACCACTGTGCCCATCAAACGCAGCCATTGTGCCCATCAAATGCTGCCACTGTGCCATCAAACGCAACCACTGTGTCCATCAAATGCAGCCACTGTGCCCACCAAACGCAGCCATTGTGCCCATAAAATGCTGCCACTGTGCCATCAAACGCAACCACTGTGCCCATCAAATGCAGCCACTGTGCCCATCAAACGCAGCCATTGTGCCCATCAAACGCTGCCACTGTGCCATCAAACGCAACCACTGTGCCCATCAAACGCAGCCATTGTGCCCATCAAACGCTGCTACTGTGCCATTAAACGCAGCCACTGTGACATCAAACGCTGCCACTGTGCCCATCAAACGCTACCACTGTGCCCATCAAATGCTGCCACTGTGCCATTAAACGCAGCCACTGTGCCATCAAACGCAGCCACTGTGCCCATCAAAAGCTGCCACTGTGCCATCAAACGCTGCCACTGTGCCCATCAAATGCTGCCACTGTGCCATCAAATGCTCCCACTATGCCCATCAACTGCTCCCACTGTGCCCATCAAAATGCTCCCACTGTGCCATCAAATGCTGCCACTGTGCCCATCGAATGCTGCCACTGTGCCCACCCGAGCGGTGTCCTCCTTGCTCTTCCATGTCCTCGATGTCTTCTCCCGTCCTCTCCTATGATTGGACGCCTGAGAGGCGTCCAATCACAGTGCCTGTCGTTTCAGCCAATCAGGTGACAGGTAACAGACCCGAGCACCTGATTGGCAGAGAGGCAGTTCAGTGTTAGGAAAGTGAATATTCATTCACTTTTCTAATGCACCTGGGTGAACTGCGAGCTTCAAGCATGACGCTCGCTGTTTACCCTTTTTGACGCCTGTAAAATCATATGGCTCTAATCAGGTGCTTCCAAAACACCCCCCGCTGCTGTAATTCAGGCGCCCGGTACCCGAAGACCGGAAGAGGGGCCAGGCACCTGAATAGTGGGTGGCAGCGGCGGGCATGGATAGATTCATGCAATGCATTAATCTATCTATTGGTTATAGAGGGGGTGGCTGGAGATAGGGGACGGCACCCGTGCGCCCTTATGGACGTACCGCCACTGACGGCCACTCTTCTGGGTCTGGGGCACATGTGCGCGTCACTAGCGACCCGCTCCCGCCGTGATCACTCACAGAGGGAGCCCAGCAGGGGGGTGCCGTGGACCAGATGTCCGCCGGCACGCGATGATTAGACAGTACACAGACACAACGACAATCTGCGCATATTTTTAGCACTGATCACTGTATTGGTGTCACTGGTCCCCAAAAAGTGTCAGTTAGTGTCCGATTTGTCCACCGCAACATCTCAGTCCCGCTATAAGTTGCTGATCGTTGCCATTACTAGTAAAAAAACATTTTATATACAGTATCTCACAAAAGTGAGTACACCACTCACATTTTTGTAAATATTTTCTTCTATCTTTTCATGTGACAACACTGAAGAAATGTCACTTTGCTACAATGTAAAGTAGTGAGTGTACAGCTTGTATAACAGTGTAAATTTGCTGTCCCCTCAAAATAACTCAACACACAGCTATTAATGTCTAAACCGCTGGCAACAAAAGTGAGTACACCCTTAAGTGAAAATGTCCAAATTGGGCCCAAAGTGTCCATATTTTGTGTGGCCACATTTTTTTCCTGCACTGCCTTAACCCTCTTGGGCATGGAGTTCACCAGAGCTTCACAGGTTGCTACGGGAGTCCTTTTCCACTCCTCCGTGATGGCATCACAGAGCTGGTGGATGTTAGTAATGTTTGAGGATGCCCCACAGATGCTCAATAGGGTTTAGGTCTGGAGACATGCTTGTCCAGTCCATCACCTTTACCCTCAGCTTCTTTAGCAAGGCAGTGGTCATCTTGGAGTTGTGTTTGGGGTCGTTATCATGTTGGAATATTGCCCTGTGGCCCAGTCTCCAAAGGGAGGGGATCATGCTCAGCTTCAGTATATCAGAGTACATGTTGGCATTCATGGTTTCCTCAATGAACTGTAGCTCCCCAATGCTGGGAGCACTCATGCAGCCCCAGACAATGACACTCCCACCACCATGCTTGACTGTAGGCAAGACACACTTGTCTTTGTACTCCTCACCTGGTTGCCGCCATACACAGGCTTGACACCATCTGAACCAAATAAGTTTATCTTGGTCTCATCAGACACAGGACATGGTTCAAATAATCCATGTCCTTAGTCTGTTTGTCTACAGCAAACTGTTTGTGGGCTTTCGTGTGCATCATCTTTAGAATAGGCTTCCTTCTGGGACAACAGCCATGCAGACCGATTTTATTTGTTTATAGCGAAAAAAATAAAAACCACAGAGGTGATCCAAAACCACCAAAAGAAAGCTCTCCATACTAAAGGAGAACCTGGAACGTACATGGCAGGTGTCGACAGTTGCCGGCAGGGGCCAGCACAGAGGCGGGTGGAGACAAAGAGGTGCAGGCACTAGAAACGAGTAGATGGGTGACAGTCAGGAAGGATAGAGGGGGAAGTGCCAGGGAGGGCGACCCTTGGCTGGAGCATTCCAATAAGTATGTTCCATTAAGTGACGTTGGTAAATCCAGTCCGGGACCTGCACTGCTGGAGCTGAGGGACTCTCCTAGCTGTCAGGGGAAGAACAGTGAGAGGGGGGAAACGAAGGGAAAGGAAAGTCGGATTCTGGTGGTAGGGGACTCAATTATTACAAGGACAGAGAGGGCAATCTGTGACAAAGACCTGAAGCGCCGAACTGTATGCTGTCTACCGGGCGCTCGGGTTCGGCACATCATGGATCGGGTGGACAGATTACTGGGAGGGGCTGGGGAAGACCCGGCTGTCATGATGCACATGACAAAGTCAGAGGCAGATTGAGTGTCCTAAAGAACGAGTTTGGGAATTTAGGAGCTAAATTGAGGAAAAGGACCTCCAAGTTAGTATTCACAGGAATACTACCGGTACATCGAGCCACACCAGAAAGGCAGAGGGAGATTAGGGAAGTAAACAAGTGGCTGAGAAGCTGGTGTAGTAAGGAGGGGTTTGGGTTCCTGGAGAACTGGGCTGACTTCTCAGTCGATCACCATTTCTAGAAGAGACGGACAGCACCTAAATGAGGAGGGTGCAGATCGGCTGGGGGTGAAGATGGCTGAAAAGTTAGAGGTGTTTTTAAACTAGACGATGGGGGGGGGGTCCAGAGGTAGAGATAGTCAGCAATGAACATATTCCAGAGGGTAGTATTGGGGGCATTAGTGGTAGGTTGACTAAAGCACATAAACCCAAGATAAGTATAGTAACAAATCCTATTTGCAATCTCAGAACACCCAATAAGAGGACAGTAAGCGACCGGTCTAAACTACGTGGCATGTTCACCAATGCCAGGAGCCTGGCGGACAAAGTGGATGAACTAGAGATACTGTTGAATGAGGAGGATTTGGATTTTGTGGGAATTTCAGAGACTTGGTTCAACAGCTCTCATGATTGGCTGGCAACCATTCAAGGGTATTCCCTTTATCACAGGGATAGAGAGGGTAAAAAAGTGGGAGGGGTATGCCTATATATCAAGAATAATGTACAAGTTAATGTGAGAGACGACATCAATAAGGGAGCTAGGGAGGAGGAGGAATCCTTATGGGTAGAGCTCCAAAGGGATGAAGCTAAGGGGAAAATATTACTGGGAGTATGCTATAGGCCCCCTAACCTGAGAGAGGAGGGGGAGACAGACCTCCTATCATAATTTGGATTAGCAGCAAGGATGGGAAGTGTTATCATAATGGGGGATTTTAATTATCCAGACATAGACTGGGCGGAGGGAACCATGCATTCGTCTAAAGCTCGCCAGCTCCTAAATGTCTTGCAGAACAATTTCATGGGTCAGATGGTAGACGCACCAACTAGAAATAAAGCGTTACTGGATCTACTGATTACCAACAATACAGACCTGATCACGGATGTTGAAATATGGGGCAATCTAGGAAACAGCGAACATAGGTCAATTGGCTATATTATAAACCACACAAATAGGAAACACAAGGGGAAAACAAAGACAGTGAATTTCAAAAGAGCCAACTTCCCTAAACTATCAACCTTTCTAGAAGATATAAATTGGGATAAAATCTTAGAAACAAAGAACATTAGCCAGTGCATCCCATTGGGAAATAAATTTAAAAGAGCGAACAAAAGACCTGGATGGCTTAACTCCAATGTAACAATGCATATAAAAGCAAAGGAGAAGGCCTTCAAAAAATACAAGGCTGAGGGATCATCGTCAGCATTCAGACTTTTCAAAGAATGCAACAAGATATGTAAGGGTGCAAGTAGGGTGGCTAAGACAGAACAGGAAAGACACATAGCGGAGGAGAGCAAAAAAAATCCCAAGAAATTCTTTAAGTATTTAAACAGTAAAAAAGGGAGGAAAGACCATATTGGCCCCATAAAGAATGAGGAAGGACATCTGGTTACAAAGGATGGGGAGATGGTGAAGGTATTGAATTAAAATTTCTTCTCCTCGGTCTTCACAAGGGAATTGGGGGGCTTCAGTAACCAAAACTGCAGTGTTTGTCCTCATGACATATCACAGGAAGCACCCTCATGGCTAACAGAGGACAGAATTAGAAATAGACTTGGGAAACTTAACGTTAATAAATCACCGGGACCAGATGGCTTGCACCCGAGGGTACTTAAGGAACTCAGAGAAGTGTAGTTATAGAGCTAGTCTGTTGGAAAGACTCATTAAAGGCGCCACATCCCTTTTTTTGCAAATATAACATAAGAAAGAAGAATTGGGACTTTTCAAGCGCAAACATAAACGAAAATTAGAAAAATAGAAAATATTTATTTAGATTAAAAATATATGTGAAAATATGAAACCACAGTAAATCAGTAATAAATATCAACAGAGTATAATTGTATCTCTACATCTTTCGCCATTCGCGGCTTCTTCAGGAGATTCTGTTACAATAAATTCTGTATGTATAGACTGATCACTACAATAGAAAAATATACAAATCAGAAGAACAACAATTTAAAGAGAACAAGCAATGAAAAACAACAAACAACTATTATATATATTAATATCATGAACTGATAAGCAGTGAACAGTAAGTATGTTCTGACCACGGCACCAACCTTTAAAGATTCAAAATTACAATCATCAATTGTGGAGAGGCATGCAGGGCCATTTGGGAGCATCATAGAGAAGGGTAATAGATTGGGAAGATCTGAAATCCATCTGAATTAAAGGCAAGTATGCAAAAATATACGGTAAATATAAATGAATATTTAACATATATTAAAAAAAAAAAAAAAAGAGGAGTACAAGAGCAGAACTCCCTACTAGTAAGAGCCTACCTCAATAGTTTTTCAGGACAAGTCAGAGTCTTGGTATCACTAACAGGTCACAATTGCTCCGTTTGCAAACAAGGGGAAAATAGACTTTTTAAATCTGAAAAAATTCTGAAAAGTATTCCGGACTTCCCTTAAAAAGAAATACAAGAACTAAGTTGCAATATAAAAACAATTTTGGGGTGAAGGCAAAGATAGCCAAGTCCAAATCAATCATTACCTATTATGGAGCACTACATAGCATACTTCCTTCCATGGACCGAACCTAACAATGAATGAGGATTATTTCCTTTTATACCCCCTCCAGACCGTTTGGCGCCAAAAAATTGTCGACAAAAACGGTCTGAGGACACACAATTGGCTAGATTAAACAAGAGACCGATCGCATAGGAAATTACACTTCCCTCCATCCCGGTGCGCTGGAAATGACATCACGACGGCCACAGGGAGCAATAGAGGAAGTGTAGAGATACAATTATACTTCTGTTGATATTTGTTACTGATTTACTGTGATTTTATATTTTCACTTATGTATTTTTAATCTAGAAAAATATTTTCTATTTTTCTAATTTTCGTTTATGTTTGTGCTTGAAAAGTCCCTATTCCTCTTTTCTATGTTATATTTACTTAAAGCAGTTGTATACCCACTGAAATTTTTTTTTTTTTTTACCCCTGTAAAGCAAAAGGCATAATGAGCTAGTATGCACCGCATACTAGCTCATTATGAAATACTTACCTTAGAACGAGGCGTCGGTATCTTACCTGGTCCACGCCGAGGTTGCTGACATGTTGCCTCGGCGTGTCTTCCGGGTATCGCGGTTTCAGTGCTGTGAGTGGCTGGAGCCGCGATGTCATCACTCCCGCGCATGTGCACGGGAGATTTCTTTCTCGGCAAGGTCCGGCGGTTGCCGGGCCTTCAGCCGAGAATCCCCTGTGCGCATGCGCCACTGCAGTCAGCGGTTCATAGCAAGGGGAATATCTCCTAAACCGTACAGGTTTAGGAGATATTTTTTTTACCTACAGGTAAGCCTTATTATAGGCTTACCTGTAGGTAAAAGTTAAAAAAAAGACTATACAACCGCTTTAAGAAACTCAGTCAGATTGCCAGACCATTGTTCCTAATTTTTACTGACAGTCTACTGACTGGAATGGTACCAGCTTATTGGAGAAAAGCCAATGTAGAACCAATATTTTAAAAAGGGCCAAAATACATCCCTGGAAATTACAGACCAGTTAGCCTAACATCAATAGTATGTAAGCTCTTGGAGGGGATGATAAGGGACTATATACAGGATTTTAGTAATGAAAACGGTATCATTTGCAGTAGTCAGCATGAATTCATGAAGAATCATTCTTGCCAAACCTATCTATTAACCTTCTATGAGGAGATGAGCTGCCATCTAGATAAAGGAAGGCCTAAAGACATTGAAAACTGGCTACAAGGGCGAGTTCAGAGGGTGGTGATAAATGGGGAGTACTCAGAATGGTCAGGGGTGGGTAGTGGGGTCCCCCAGGGTTCTGTGCTGGGACCAATCCTGTTTAATTTGTTCATAGGATGGATGATGGGATAAATCTCTGTATTTGCAGGCAATACTAAGCTAAGCAGGGCAATAACTTCTCCGCAGGATGTGGAAACCTTGAAAGAAGATCTGAACAAATTAATGGGGTGGGCAACTACATGGCAAATGAAAAAAGAAAAAACTGCGCAATTTATCTAAAAAAACTTGAAGCTGCAGCTCAAAATGTTATACAACACCAGACAAAGATAAAGCAAAAAAAGGAGCTTCACTAACTGAATAATGATATGAGGTAATATTCCATATCCTCACAAGGTGAGCAGAAGGTATGCTACAAGTGGGATTGTGAGATAGAAAAAAATCCTTAGAAGTAAGTGAAAAAACAACAATATGCCAGTGTAGAAAAATTACAGTGAAAAAATAATAATGTGATGTCAATGAATAAATTAATAATGATGTGATATCAATAAATAAATAAATGCTGACACTCAAATGAATAGATGTTACCACCTAAATATAAATAAAAATGTTAAACTCTGTGAAAAACTAAAACAACTCATGTGACTGAATGAACAAAAGTCCATATGTGATAATAATGATCATACAGAATCAATCAAGGATCACAACGTGCATTAAAAATGAAATGACAAAAGTCCATGCAAATTGGTAACTCTTCTATGGTGATACAACACAAGACCTCCCAGGAAAAGTGCCTCCACTAAAGCAAACACTGCCGCTTACCGGAACACGGTGGTCCCTTATTACAGGGGACCACACTAAGCAGATGGCTATTACCCCAGCCTGGGATCTCTGTGGCACGTAATGGACTCCTCAGCCTCAATGGCGATGGTCCGCGGGTAGGTCAAATCTGGCACAGTATTGAAATCCCTGTAACCCTGAGCCAGGTTGTAGGGAAACTGATCATTTATGGTGGAAACTGTGCCAGGGGAGTTAATGTCTTGATATTGAAAATACAGAACAATTTGATTTAGGAGGTTACCCTTGTAAGCAAGGCAAAGCTGGAGTATGCTGTCCAGTTCTGGGCACCAGTCCCCAGGAAGGATGTGTTGTGTTCCAAGTATGTAACATGCAGCCCTATCCAGTACATTGTGGTCAGTGAGAGGAAGAGTCCTCAGCTTTTGTTACCATTGAAAGGAAAAGTTTCTCAACGCTGGGGCTCAGTGGAAGGGAAATTGTCCTTTATCTTGGTGGTCAGTAAATGGAAGAGTTCACATATTTGGTGGTCTGCGGGAGGGAAAAAAATCCCATAATTGGTGGCCAGTGGGAGGAAGATTGCTCATTACACAGGTGGTTACTACAGGGAAGACTGTCCATTACATTGGTGGTCTATAGGAAGAACAATTCTCAGAACTGGTGCTCGGGAGGAAGAAGACTTTCCCTGTCCTTTGTTGGGTCTTGTATAATTTTCAAAGACTTTTCAAGTCGAAGACAGTGTTGTGGATGGACCATAAACAAATCCAGTAAATATACCTCTTATATAGAACAGTTAGCTCAAAACTGCAGCCTGTGGGCCATATGTGGTCCTTTGCTCGCCTTTTTTTGGGCCCCTGGAGCACTGTTCCTCCCATTGATACAAGGCACTATTCCACCCTCTGACACCAATAATGAGGCACCAATCATTCCACTGACATCAACAGTGGGGCATAATACCTGCAACTTTCACCAACAATAGGGCACTATTCCTCCTCCTGCTGACCACAGGCGCTATATATATTTTTTTTTCACATATTGGTCCTTTGTTAAGAAAGTTTGGAGGGGGCGTGTCCAAGATAGCGCTGGGAGCGGACACTTAGTACCTGAGCTCCCACTGCATCTCTGCTGGACGGCGTGATCCTGGCTGGATCCCAGGCGTTTGATGCCCTGATGCTGGCAATATCCACCTGTCAATCTACCCTCACAATGAAAATTGACCATGTCCAGGCGGAGACGGCTCTTATCCGCCATGACATGGATAGCTTCAGGGAACGTGTGGCGGACGCGGAGAGGTGGATCTCCAGCAACGGAGGATGCCTAGAGGGGAGATGACGAGGACATACAGATCCTGAAATATAAGGTGAAGGTTCTCGAGTCCAGGGCTGAGGACGCCGAGAACCGAAACAGACGGAACAATCTGAGAGTCCTCAGTCTCTCGAAAGGTGCAGAGGGCTCGGATCCGGTCACCCTTATGGAGCAGCTGCTGCCAACCCTACTCCCGAGAGCGTGGTTCTCACCACACTTCTCCATCGAACGTGCCCATCGCATGCCTGCTAACAGAGGTCCGCGGGGGGCTCCGCCACGCACCTTTATTTTTAAGCTCCTTCATTACAGGGACAGGGACACGGTTCTTAGATCCGCTCGTCTACAGGGAGAGCTGAAATATGAGAACACAAAGCTGCTCATCTTCCCTGACTACTCTGTGGAGACGCAGAGACAATGGAGTCAAATATAGCATGCTTTTTCCAGCCAGGCTGAAAGTACAAAATGGAGAAAAAGTGCAATTTTTTACCTCTCCTAGGGATGCGGCTGCATGGGCTGAAACTCTTCACAGGTGAACCACCTCATGGAAACTGTGAGTAAACTGCTGGAGATTCTTTGGGGTTTCATTTTTTTCTGTGAGGGGCCATATGTTAACGCAGAGGGGAGGTCTGAGTCTGCGTTTCTGTGTGTGGACCCCCTCTGCAGTTGTGGCAGCTGACATAGCTTCATAAACTTTGAGACTCCTGAAGCTGTTTCTCCACGAGACAAGCTCATACCCCCTGTTGAAGCCGCAGTACTAATCACTTGCTTGCTAATTGCATTATGGAGCTGGAAGACTTACTTGGCCTGGCAATCCTGAGCCCCCCCGATGCTTACACCCCTTTGTACCCTACCATTTTCCCATGATGGGGACTCACCCGGTCACTGATGAGGTGCCTAGTATAGGGGCCATGAACCTTGCACCCCTTGAGACCAGCAGGAGGTCTGAACTTCTTCCTCTATTGTCCCCCCCTTCCACTGGTTATTCCTCCAGCTTTGCTCCTCTCCTGTGCAGGAGAAGTTCTACACATTTACCCCAAGAACTGTGCCCCCGGGGCTCCAGGTGATCCACACTTTA
This sequence comes from Aquarana catesbeiana, assembly GCF_042186555.1. Lineage (NCBI taxonomy): Eukaryota > Metazoa > Chordata > Amphibia > Anura > Ranidae > Aquarana > Aquarana catesbeiana. The sequence goes on along the minus strand of NC_133330.1, from coordinate 17,849,899 downwards.
CCGGAACTCATAGACACTTTTGATCTTTCTGATACACAGAGGCTAGTTGCCTCTTGCTCGTTGCCTCCATGATCAGCCACAGGGCTGACACTTGTTTTGGGAAACAAACCCACCTCCATGTTCGGGGGTCCGGTGGGGTGGGGGGGAGTTCGGGTGTGTTGAGCTGTGTTCTCGGCAGAGGCGGCTCTCTAATTAGGCAAACTAGGCGACTGCCTAAGGCCTCGCACTCACAGGGGTCTCGCGGCTGCCTACTTTGCCTGTGATCAATACTAATGTGGGCTCCGCCTCCCCCCACACGCCGCCGGGATGGACTGACCAATCGGGCACTGCCTGAAGGCCCCCTGGGCAAATCATGGAGCATCCCGGTCTGGTGGCAGCAGGTGTGGGAAGCGGGACAGCAAAAACCTCTATGTGCCAGCACCCGACTCCAGTTGCGATCTCAGCAAGGCATGGGGGACGAAGGTAGCCATAGGGCACACAGCTGCTGAGGTAGCTGGGCTGCTCCTTCAGTCGGCGCCGCTCACCCCTGACCCGACCGTCAATTCAGTTTAGCAGTCAGGGAGAGAAACTACCCAGCAGTGCAGCCCCATGACTGTGAAGGGGAAGGAGCTTCAATGGATCCGATCTTCTGATGCTGCTTGGCCGTCCAGAGAGAAAGTGAGTGCCTGGCCATGCAGCCCTCCTATGCTCCCGGATAGGAGGAGCAAGAATTGATCTTAACATATTCCTCCTGCAGCCGCTAAATGTTTGCAGGAGGGGGAGGAGAAACTAACATTCGCCGGCTGCAGGAGGAATATGGAAAGATCAATTCTTCTATATGCAGCGGCTCCGCCACTCCTCCTATCCAGCTTTTTTTGCTGCCCCCCCTGGCTCCGCCCCCTCATGATCTCCGGCCCGACCCCTGTGCTCTCCACTCCACCCCACCCCATGCTCTCGGTTCCCCCATGTGCTCCCTTGTTCCACCCCCCATGATCTTCTCTGGCCCCCCTGTGCTCTCCACCCCACCATGCTCTTAGCCCCCCATCTGATCTCCGCCCCCATGCTCTCCACCTCACCATGCTTTCCAGCTCCCCACACAGTGCTCTTCAGCTCCCCCAGTGCTCTCTGCCCCCCCATGTGCTCCCTGGCTCCCCTCCCTAGTGCTCTCCACCCCACCGTGCTCTCCAGTTCCCCCCATGTGTTCCCTTGCTCTGCCCCCATGATCTCCTCCACCCCCCCTGTGCTCTCCACTCCACCATGCTCTCGATCCCCCCATGTGCTCCCTTGTTCCATCCTCCATGTTCTTCTCTGGCCTCCCTGTGCTCTCCACCCCACCCCATGCTCTAGGTCCCCCCATCTGCTCTCCTCCACCCCACCATGCTCTTAGCCCCCCCATCTGATCTCCGCCCCCATGCTCTCCACCTCACCTTGCTTTCCAGCTCCCCACACAGTGCTCTTTAGCTCCCCCAGTGCTCTCTGCCCCCCATGTGCTCCCTGGCTCCCCTCCCTAGTGCTCTCCACCCCACCGTGCTCTCCAGTTCCACCCATGTGCTCCCTGACTCGGCCCCACCATGCTCTCGGTCCCCCCATGTGCTCCCTGGCTCCGCCCCTATGATCTCCTCCACCCCCCCTGTGCTCTCCACCCCACCATGCTCTCGATCCCCCCATGTGCTCCCTTGTCCCGCCCCCCATGATCTTCTCTGGCCCCCTGTGCTCTCCACCCCACACCTTGCTCTCGGTCCCACAGTGCTCTCCACCCCACCATGCTCTTAGCCCCCCCATCTGATCTCCACCCCCCATGTTCTCCACCTCACCATGCTTTCCAGCTCCCCACACAGTGCTCTTCAGCTCCCCCAGTGCTCTCTGCCCCCCCCCCATGTGCTCCCTGGCTCCCCTCCCTAGTGCTCTCCACCCCACCGTGCTCTCCAGTTCCCTCCATGTGCTCCCTGGCTCGGCCCCCCCTGTGCTCTCCACTCCATCATGCTCTCGGTCCCCCCATGTGCTCCCTGGCTCTGCCCCCATGATCTCTTCCACCACCGCTGTGCTCTCCACCCCACCATGCTCGCGGTCCCCCATGTGCTCCCTTGCTCCACCCCCTATGATCTCCTCCAGCCCACCGTTCTCTCCAGCTCCCTTCCCAGTGCTCCCCACCCCACCATGCTCTTGGTCCCCTATCTGCTCTCTGCCCCTCCAGTGCTCTCCACCTCAGCATGCTCTCAACCCCCATCTGCTCTCCGCCCCCCCATGCTCTCCACCTCACCTTGCTTTTCAGCCCTCCTAATGCTTTCTGCCCCCCCATGTGTTCCCTGGCTCCCCCAGTGCTTTTCACCGCACAGTGCTCGCCGGTCCCCCATGTGCTCCCTGGCTCCCCTCCCCAGTGCTTTCCACCCCACTATGCTTTCCAGCTCCCCCTCACAGTGCTCTTCAGCTCCCCCAGTGCTCTCTGCCCCCCATGTGCTCCCTGGCTCCTCCCAGTGCTCTCCACCCCCATTCTCTTTGCCCCCCCGGTGCTCTCTGCCCCCCCACACCAGTGCTCTTGCTCCCCCAGTGCTCTCCCGCTCCCTCCTACTCTCTGCCCCCCTGTGCTCTACACCCCCCCAGTGCTCTCAGCCTGGCTGCTCTCTACCCCCCCCGTGCTCTCTGCCTCACTCCCATACTATCCGCCACCCCTGTGCTCTTTCTCGGCCCCCCTCACCCCCCGTAGCTCTGCAAGGTTCCAGTCTCCTTTCTCCCACTGGCTGCTGCAGGGGATCTGTCAGGATGGAGAGTGCGGAGGGGACCAGTCTCATGGACTGCTCAGTCTAAAATGCCCTGGCCCCTTTTTTTGTCCCAATCCGGGCCTGATGGGGAAGGTGAGCAGCATCGGCAGCAAGGACCGATAGCCCTGGAGTGAGAAGAGCTCTGAAGACCTCCAAGGACTGGAGGACAGGCTGACTGGGACCCAGAAGACAAAGATGGGCAGAAGGTGCTGGCGGCCAGGGACCACTCAATCTCACAGCAAACAGATCTTCTGGAAGGAGGAGAACACTGTCCCCACCCGGAACAAGAATGGACCCTGTCTGCTGCTGGCCATCATGAACATCCTGCTGGCATGGAAGGTACTGTACCAAGCATCACACAAACCTTCCCACAGACAGGGACTGCAGACTGGCACATGGGGCACAGGAGGGGCTGCATACAGGGACAGGGCTAGGGATCTCTCTATCACCCCTCTCTCTTTCTCACCTCACCCTCTCTCCCCCCCCCTCTAGCATTGGCTGCATATGTCTGATGGGTGAGGAGGGTGCCCTGGAAGTGGTGCTGATCCCATTATGGGCGTGAGTGGGGCCTCATGTCTAAGTTTTGCCTAAGGCCTCACAAAGCCTAGAGCCGCCTCTGGTTCTCGGCTCTCAGGTTTTTGTATTATGTTATTTGACAGTATTGTTTTTGTTTGCTGTACTTGCATTGCTGATGGGTCCTGGTCCGCTCCTTGCTTTCCCGCCGACTGCCTGGAGTAAACCACAATTCTCAACCACTGTTAATCCTGACTATATTATACTGATATACCTATATGGCTACCCTTGATATCCTCTCCTGGAACACACAAGGCTTGAATTCCCCGATTAAGCGCTCCCTAGTTTTTCAGTTTTTAAAAAGTCGCAATCCCCATGTGTGTGTGTTACAGGAGACACATCTGGTTGGAAGCAAAACCCTCAGTCTCAAAAAACCATCACTACCACTCTACCTATTCCAACTTTGCCAGAGGAGTCAGTATCCTAGTTCTAAAAACCCTCCCATTTAAGCTCCTTTATCTGGTTCTTGATCCCGAGGGAAGATTTGTGCTAATACACGCCTTGATTTATGATTTGCCATGGGTTCTGGTAGGTTTGTATCTACCCCCTCCTGCTTCTCTTAAACTCCTTAATCTGATCTCGGACAAGCTAGCACAGTTCCCCCAGATAATGTAGAATTGATGGGAGATTTCAATCTTGTCCCGGACTCTGACATGGACAGATGCGCAGCAGTTGGCACGACCCGTCATGGTTTGGCGGAGTGGGCCACAACATACGGTCTCACAGAGATGTGGAGATGGAGAAATCCTCAAAATAAAGCCTTCACCTGTCACTCGGCCACTCATAGATCCTTCTCGCGTATTGATCTGGCTTATGTGGCGGCGCTGGTCCTCCCCAGAGTCCGGGACATTACTATCCTACCAAGGGGGATCTCAGATCATGCACCGCTGTTGCTGTCCCTAGAGCTGACAGGGAGGCTGTCCAGATTCTGGATTTTGGACAGAGAAGTTCCATGGATACGAATTCCATTTCCATGATACGTTGCGGCAGTTTTGGAGGGATAATCCGGGAACAGCCACTGAAAATAATGTATGGGAAGCATTCAAGGTCTCGTCAAGGGGCCAATACCAATCAATTATAGCTAAAGTAAGGAAACAATGTAGGGCCGAGCTTACTGGGATAGAGGCCGAGGCGACTAGACAGGAGGCCCTATATGTCAGGTCCCGTGACCCCCAACAGTACACCCGACTTCAATCCCTTACTCAACAGGCCCTTCTTCTGCGCACCTCCCTGACACAAAAGAAGCTACTGCACCAATCCCAGCGCATTTTTGGGCAGGGGGAGAAGACGGGTCGTCTTTTGGCCTGGCTCTCCAAGGAACAATCAGGGGTGACGGCAATCGCACAGGTTCGTGACCAGGATGGGACCCTTCTCTCTACCCCTCAAGATATTAACCAGTGTTTCGCCACTTACTACCAACAACTTTATAGCACCCGGGTGACATATGAACAGCAGGACCTTACTGACTATTTAGAGGAGATTGACGTCCCTGTCCTCACCCCTGCCTCCGCGAACAAATTAGACGCCCCCATACAATTAGAAGAGATACAAAAGGCACTTAAAATGATGCAGGCAGGCAAAACTCCAGGCTTGGATGGGTTCCCGGTGGAGTTTTATAAGACTTATGTGGAGGAACTGGCCCCTAGATTACAATCGATGCTATTCAGGGCATCGAAAACTGGGACCCTCCCAGCTTCAATGAGTGAGGCGGTTATAGTAATCATTCCCAAGCTGGGGAAAGACCCTACCCTATGCTCATCTTATCGCCCTATTTCCCTCCTAAATGTTGACGCAAAAATTTTTGCAAAAATCCTCGCCAACCGTCTGAGTACGGTCATCATGGCCCTGGTCCATCCGGACCAGACGGGCTTTATGCCTGGTCGTGGCATGGACATAAATATTCGCCGACTGCATACCCACATAGCAGCCGCTGACCTGGAGGGCCCCCGGGGTGGTGGCCTCACTCGACACCGAGAAGGCCTTCGACTCGGTCGAGTGGGGCTATCTATGGAGGGTCCTCTCTAGATTTGGCTTTGGTCCTGGCTTTCTCTCATGGTTACATATGTTATATGCACACCCTAGGGCCCGAATACGCACCAATGGGACCCTGTCGGGTCCCTTCTCCTTAGGGAGGGGGACCCGGCAGGGGTGTCCCTTGTCCTCGGCCTTATTTGTCTTGGCCCTGGAGCCATTGGCAGCTCACATTAGGAAGGACCCTGCTATTAAGCGCATAAGGATGGGCCCATTGGAAGAGAAACTGTCCCTCTTCGCCGATGATTCCCTGCTGTACATCTGTGTCCCTGGGGGTCGCCCTGACTCAGTTTGATACCTTCAGCCGATATTCCGGAGTCCGCATCAACTGGGACAAGTCAGTTTTTATTCCCGCTTCACCCGTCTTTACCTCGTATTGACACTCGTACCCCTCTTAGATGGGTCGAGGAATTCACATATTTGGGAATACGGGTGGGCCACACTATGGGAGGATACCTGGCCCGGAATGTTCTTCCGGTACTGGATAAACTCGCTAAGCAGTGTGCCACTTGGCGCAACCTCCCACTCACACCAGTGGGCAGGGGTAATCTAATTAAAATGTTATACCTGCCCAAATTGTTATATTTTTTTCGCAACACCCCTACCCATATACCCCGCTCTTTTTTTTGGAAATTAGACAGCATTGTGACCACCTTTGTCTGGGTGGGACACCCCCCCAGGGTGGCTAGACGTACCCTCTATCTTCCCTTGTCTAAGGGGGGGCCTGGCCCTTCCAAATTTTCTTGTATACTATTGGGCGGCAGTTTTGGTGACGGTCCGCTGGTGGTTCTCCCAACCTAGACAAAACCCAGCGGTTACCCTCGAAGCAGCAATCCTTGGTTCATATGCGGCTCTCTCTAACCTGGTGTTCAGGGGTTGCAGAGCACACCCCGGTGTAACGGAGCCCATGAGGACCACCATACGGGTGTGGCAGAGCTCCCGGGCGGTAGGCAGTGGACCGTCGGCAATCTCCCCCCATACCCCCCCTCTGGGGCAACTCTCTCCTTCCTCACTTGAACACAATCCCTGATCCAGCGGTATGGGCTAAAAGGGGAATCCTGACCCTGAAGCACGTAATACCTAATGGCAAGATCCTGACATTCCAAGAGTTAAGACGAACATATAACCTCCCCTGCTCCTTTCAATTTCGGTACTGGCAGCTCCGACATGCCCTCACCTCTCAATTTCCTGACCTGATTAATCTGGAATCAGATTCCGTTGAGAGACTCCTCACATCGGAGGTGATGGGGAAACCCCTTTCCTCCCTTTATATGTATCTCACGGTGGTGTACGACACCGACACCTCAACCACTCTGATCAAGTGGAGGGAAGATATCCCTAATCTTGATGAAGACATCTGGGAGGACTCTGTTTCTGTATATATTCCTTCCATGATCGCTTCCAGAGACCCTTTTATACAATTGAAATTTTTGAAACATAGGGCATATTATACCCCACAAAGGCTTGCCAATATATACCCCTCTCTCAGCCCAATGTGCACGAGATGTTCCCTCGAACGGGGTTCTTTCCTACATATGGTCTGGACCTGCCAAAAAATTCACCCATATTGGCAGGAGGTGGCGGATGTACTAGCAGAGATATGTGGTGCCACATTGCCACTGGATCCCCTCATCTTTTTACTTAGTTATTTTGGTGACGTGGAGGGGGACAGATATATTAAGTTGTGCCTGACTTTCACCCTCTTTTATGCTAGGAGAGAAATCCTCTTGAGATGGAGGGGTACAGAGCTCCCTACGGTAGCCTCATGGTGAAGCACAATTAACAGGGTTCTTCCACTCTATAAGATTACATATGAAAGCAGGAACTGCCCGGCAAAATATGAAAAAATATGGTCAATCTGGTCTGACACTGGTAACTGAGACTTCCTGTACCAGACAACAGAAAATGAAAATGCAAACCATTCGATAGTTAATGGGATGTTATGGGTGTTTTGTAGCCTTCCTCCCTGCACCCCCCTCCCCTCCCTCCCCCCCTTCCCTTCCCTCCTTCTTCCTCCCCTTCCTCCTCCTCGCCCCATCCCACTTTTTTCATCCTTTCCTCCTTTCCCTACTCCCTGGTCATAAGAAGCAGGGTTGAAATAGGATAGCTCCTGAATTACATTGTTAACACCCTCCTTCTTTGTTTAATGTATCACACTAACTGTTACATTCCCACCTGCATGAAATTTGATTTCACTTGGATTCTCCTAAAATCCACATGTACATTGTGACATGTAATATTGGGCAAGTACTATAATCATTGCTCCGTCAATGCTCTGTTTGCATCTTTTGATTTTTTAAATAAATAAAAACTTCTACTGTTAAAAAAAAAGAAAGTTTGGAGACCCCTGATGAAGAGCATAAGTGTTACGTACCTCGTAGTAGAGCTTGACTTGTAGGAGGAGACCTCTCTTATAGCCCTGGCTCAGGAGCCACTGGATTTGGGACAGTGGGCTCGAGAACGAAGTAAGGTAGGAGTGCCTGTGAGATCTGTGGTAGCTGGCACGGATGGACGGATGATGAACCACCAGGAAGGACCGGGATGCGGATGCCAGCGGAGGCAAATGCAGGTTAGTGACCCAGTGAGCTGGATGGTGCAGGATCAGCAGCAGGCTGGAGCAGGCTGAGACAAGCCGGGTTAAACACAGGTAATCAGGCAGAGCAAGGTAGCAAGCTGGAGCAGGGTCAGACAAGTCGGATCAACACAGGAAATCAGACAGAGCAAGGCAATAAGATGGAGCAGGGTCAGATGAACAGGCAGTGGTTGGCAACAGGATATCAAGCAGAAAGGCTTTTGCAGAGTCAAGGCAAGCTGAGGTCAGGATTGGAGAGATCAGGTAAGTCAGCAGAGCCGGGTCAATACAGGTAATCAGATAGCAGGTACAGGTTTCAGGACACGGGAAGCTGCAGATCAAACAGCACTGCACAAGTGCAGCTGCTGTTCTTTTAAAAGCGCATTGGCGCCAAGCAGTGTCTAGCGCATGCACATCTGGCGCGTGCCCCCACGCACGCACGCACACACACGCCGCTGCCCAGCTGGTTGGACTGGAACCCGTGTGCGCATGGACCTCCGTCTCGCTACAGCACGTCCCTGACAATAAAGTCATTAAGATCTTTCTAGGACAGTGCATACACAGGTAGACTTTGCATCAAATGATTGTCCAAATTAGAAATATGCTTTTTCCTCTCCGCAAATAAATCCTGTTAGATCATTTTACCTATTTGGGTGCTCATTTTGTTCTACTCACCAAAAATGATTTACAAAAAAGTTTAGTGTTTACCAACTTATTGCAGCTAAAGATGCCCAGAGTGCTCACACTGGTAGCACAAACTGGTGTGTATTTGGGCCAAGCTTACACTTGGTTGCTTTTAGAATTAGGCAGGTCAGTGCAGCCTCCCTGATGCCCCCTGTGGATGACACTCAGATAGTTTACAAGTCCCCACTGCTCACCTCTTCAAAGATCTCCAGGCTGTAGGTATTGTCATCATCTGCGAAGTATACCACTCCCTCTTTGTCATCCTCAAGGTAAAATGTCTCCCGCAGCCAGCTGAGGCCCAAATTCCTTTGGAAGGTCCCACGGGCTTTGGTCACCCCTTTCATGGTCTGGACACAAAGGTGAGTGTATGGGATCCCTGAATTCTGCAGGAAGTTTGCGACTAGCTGAGTCTTTTGTGAGGCATCTTCCACCACAATCCAGTGCAGGGCTGGGACTTGCCGAAACGTTTGGGAGAGGCGAGTCAGCTCTGCTTTCTGGACTAGACGGGTGTACGTTGGGGTGATGAGGAAGATAGTGGGAATTGTGACCTTCTCCAACACAAAACTCCGTAATTTAAGAGCTGAAAGAAATGAAAATATGAATTAATCCCAAGAATGTGTGTTTAAAACCTACCAATTTTTGTTTAAAGTGTTGAGAAATATAAAAGAGTTAATAAGCTCTTGATTGGACTCATATTGGTTAAACAGATAGTAGATATTCCTGGAATCACCCTCAAAGAGCCACCAGAATCGCCAACTTATCATGGAGTGGGGCTTAGATCTCAGAATTATAACATAACGACTGAATCCAAAATTAATTTTGCTCCATTTGTTAATGTTGTTACTCCAGTCAATATCATCCAACCAGTCAATTCCACTTCTCTTTGTGGGTTGGACTAGCAGGGATGACTCCGTGTTCAAGTCATCTACCGAAATAACGACTTAACACTTTAAAATTAATATAGACAAAATTCCCAAATAACTTCCGAACAACAAACATACGAAATTAATTTTGAGTATACAAAACAAATTCCGAAAATTAATCATTCTAAAAATGAACATGATGAAATTAAATGATTTACATAATGAATTAATCCGAAACAAAAAAACAAATTTTTTCATTGTGCACATCTCTGCCCTTCACAGCTATCCTTAAAACTGTTTTTAACCCTAATTCTAAATACTCTAACTCTAGTTCTAATCCTAGTCCTACGCCTAGTTCTAACATTTCCCCTAGTTCTAACGCTAACACTATTTCTAATCCTAGTTTGCACTTTAGTTCTAACCATGAACCAAGTACTAACTCTTGTTCAAATCTTAACCCTAGATCTAACCTTAATTCTAAGACTACCCCCAACCCAAGCTCTGCCCTATCACTAATTTTAACCGTAATTGTAATTCTAACCCTATTTCTAACGCAAATTCTAGTTTAACTTCAAATCCATTTCTCATCCAAACCTAAGTTCAAACCTTACCCTAGTTCTAAATCTTCCCCCACTAATTTAAATCCTTTTTATAACCCTAACTCTAGTTCTAACTTGTTCTAACCATAGTTCTAGCTCTAACCCTAGGCTGAACCATTTTAACCATAGTTTTGTGCCTAACTTTAGTTGGACTAACTATTACTAGATGTATCGTGACCTGAATAAATGAGAATCTTCGGAGACAGATCGGCAATCATTTAGAGATGTATACCCGGGGGGGCGTGGCCAGCGCGGCATGTGAGCAGACGCTTAGTCACAGAGCTCCCACAGTTATCCTGAATTGATCCGGTTTCCGGCGCTGATTCCTGCCTAAAAGTTACTCACCAGCCCTGGGATAGTCCCCGCTACACTCGGCATTCATTCCGGTCCGTGCAGAGGGTATGATGACCCGAGGACAGAGGGGAGAAAGCTCGAGGATGGATCCGCAAAATGGCGCCGCTCTGCCTTCAGCACAGAAGCGCGGTGCTGACAAAACGAAGGAGACACAGAGCAAACAGCAGAAAAGCTTTAAAGACTGCTCCGCTGACCACCCCAAGGACATGAGGTACTATGCCTATAAACTTAAGGAAAAATCCGGTCTGCTGGCTGCCCAGTCTCAGTGTGACTTTGATATACAAAATGATCCTGATGAGGAGGAGGGGGAGAGAACACAGGGGGCAGGCGCCATGATGGCTCAGGAGGACACTAACAGCGGTATAGCTGAGGAGCCTGAAGAATGTGAGGAGGGGGGCGAACAACCCACACTTGCAGCCATTCTGAGAGCAGTGAATAAATGTACAGCCTCTGTTAATAACTTACAGGCACGTTTTGGGGGCCTGAAAGAGGAGGTTAGTCTCCTTAGACAGGACATTCAGAAGATCCGAGAGCGGACCACTGCAGCAGAAAGTAGAATAAGCGAAATAGAGGACAAACTTCCCCATATGATCAGAGAATCTCAAGCTACCACACGGTTAGTAAGAGCCACCGACACACGTGCTGAGGATTTTGAAAACCGCCTCAGACGCAATAATGTGCACATAGTGGGATTTCCTGAGAAAGCAGAGGGCCGTGATCCCACGCAGTTTATAGAACAATGGATGACAGATGTGTTTGGCAAGGAAGCCTTTACCCACCTATATGCTGTGGAACGGGCGCATAGAGTACCCACCAGATCCCTCCCACCTGGGCACCCTCCTCGCCCGATTCTGGCTCGCCTTTTAAACTACCAGGACAGAGAGATCATTCTAAGGCTAGCCAGAGAGAAAAGGAATATCCAATATAATGGCACCCGAATCTCCTTTTACCACGATTTCTCAGCTGCTGTTCAGAAGAATCGCTCACGATTCACCGAAATTAAAAAACGCTTACAGAAGTTACAAGCCTCATATGCAATGTTGTATCCGGCGAAACTCAGAATTACCCTAAGGGGGCGAGTACACTTCTTTGAACACCCGGCTGAGGCCTCTGACTGGCTGGATGCCAACGAAAACGAATTTAGACAAGAACGGAGACCAGAAATGGAGCTTGATTGACACCATCATTACCAGTACAGGACTCTTTCATATTTCTCCCTCGGAGGGGGGCAGTGCCGGAAACGCACATTGATTTCTTTATCAAGCAATGCGAGCTCGGATGCACGTTGAACCCTGATGAAGTACACGTCAGTACCTATCAGGAACTTTTTGCAGGAGGTCCAGGACCCCCTTGTTGGTCAGTGGGACCGGTTGTCCCATGAAGATTTTTTCATCTACTTTGACATGTTGGTGTCCTGGATTACAAAGCAAGTTGGCCCTTCTATGTGTTGAGCTTTCACAGGTGCATAACTCAGCTCAGAAGAGGCCCCCATGTTTGTTTCACGCACCGTTGTGCGTTTTTTTTTTTTTTCTATGCAGATCTGCTCCGGAACTGTAAAGCTAAGTCACCATGCGGGTGAAGACATGGCTTTTTTTCTCTCCTTCAAGATACTTTCTCATCTACCATCCTCCTTCGGATGTGGTGCAGCAGCCCCCCTATCTCTTTTATGTAGGCGTAGAAGGAGCAAGCAGTGGTTTACCTATGACAGCCATTTTTTGTTCATTTCAAGATGACAACAGTAACTGTGATCTCATGGAACGTTAGAGGGTTACATGACCCCCTAAAAAGGACAATGGTATCATCGTTACTTCGGAAACGTCTCCCGGCTATCTGTGCCTTGCAGGAGACTCACCTTACCAAGGACTCGTTGTCTTGTATTAGTTTTCGATGGGTGGGCAAGGCGTACCATTCCACCCATACCTCATACTCTCGTGGTGTGAGTGTATTGGTGCATAGCTCCATAGAATATGAGGAGCTAGGCTCCGAAATTGATCAAGAAGGGAGATATGTCTTTCTTTTGTGTAGATTGTCTACTCTGAAATGTATATTAATTAGCCTTTGTATATGTACCTCCTCCGTATAACAACCAAGTGGTGAGAGCCCTGCTGGCATACCAAGTGAAATATCCTGAGGTTCCACTGTATGCCTTCTGGGATTTTAATAACTACACTGATCCATTGCTGGACAAATATCCACCAGTAGCGGGTGGGCGGGGAGGGAACCGCACAGCCCTCAGTAAGTTTATGGAGGAGGTGGGGTGGAAAGACCCTTGGAGAGCAGGGAATCCGGGGGTGCGCCAATTCTCTTGTTTCTCCAAGAGCCACTTATCTCTATCAAGGATAGACCTTTGTCTCTGCTCGGGAGTAGCAGATCGCTACATCTCGGAAATGACATATGCTATTAGAAGTGTATCTGATCATTCTCCCTTGATTGTGACCCTAGAGGTGCGTCCTCCTTCCATGATGGCAAAGGCTCCGTGGAAGATGAATGCATTTTGGTTGAATCTCTTCCCTTCCCATGAGCAAATAGAATCCCAAATTACAGAATATTGGCGTATTCATGCCAGTGAAGCAGCGTCTGCTTTGTCCTGGGAGGCCTTTAAGGCAGTCCTTCGAAACATCTTCATCGCTGAAATTCAAGCAGTTAAAAGGAAGACACATGCTCAGAGGGAGGGAATAGAACGTATGGCAGAAGAACTAGAGGGACAGTTTATTACTGATCCAACCCAAGCTAACAAGGAAGCGTGGCTTTCGGCACAAGATGCGCTATATAAGGTCACGTCATCCACAGCGGAGAGAAAGAGGTTTTTTTTCAAAAAACAGCATATTATGAGGAGGGGGAGCACACTGGCCGCCTGTTAGCAACTATTGCCCACTCTCATCAGACCTCTCCATCGGTTGGAGCATTACGCTCTCATCGGGGAGGACTAACCAATGGCCCAGACCAGATCTTGGCAGAATTGGTGCGATTTTACTCCTCTCTATACCAATCTAAACAAACATACTCATTGGAATCCCTCACTGAGTACTTAGACGAAATCCAGCTGCCCAGTTTATCTGCGGCATCTCGGACTGAGCTGGATGACCCTTTAACTATTGATGAATTGCAGGTGGCGACCAGTCTGTTCCCCAACTCCAAGGCTCCGGGAGATGATGGGCTTCCCATTGAAGTTTACAAACAGTATGGGGAATGTATACTTCCACACCTGCTGAAGGTGTTTAATGCAGCAAAACAAAGTGGTGACCTCCCCCAGTCGATGACCAGAGCAAGCATAGTCCTGATATTAAAACCCAGTAAAGACCCACTTGATCCGGGATCGTATCGACCAATCTCGCTTTTACAAACTGATGTGAAGATTCTCGCCAAGGTGTTGGCGTTGCGTCTGAACAAAGTCATATCTACCATAATACATTCAGACCAATCCAGATTTATGCCCCAGAAATCGACTGTGATAAATTTGCGCAGACTTTTTCTCAATATTCAATCCCAGTCGGACAATAGGGGAGACAGAGCCTTGCTGTCACTGGATGCCCATAAGGCGTTTGATAGCGTGGAATGGGACTATCTATGGGCAGTGATGAGGAAATTTGGAATTGGGGATGGATATAATAAATGGGTGCAGCTACTCTATTCTTCCCCGGTGGCAACTATTAGGGAGGGGGGAAAGATCTCCACACCCTTTAATCTATACAGAGGTACGAGACAGGGTTGCCCCCTGTCTCCCCTCTTATTTGCTTTGGCGATAGAACCTTTAGCTTCTATGATAGGTAGCAACCCCTTAATACAGGGGTTTCGATATGGAGATGTCCAGGAGAAGGTTATCATGTATGCTGATTACACCATGCTGCTTCTCGGAGATACATCAGCGTCACTGTCAGAAGCAATGAAGGTTATTGGCCGGTTCGGGCAGTACTCGGGTCTAGTTATCAATTGGACCAAGTCCCCCCTGCTATTGCTAGACCGTGAACCATCCTCCTCCCAAAAGAGTATGCTGGACATCCCGATATCAACATCTCTTAAGTACTTAGGCATACAAGTCACCCCCCCGTGTGTTAGATTACGCTAACTTAAACCTAACCCCTCTTATTAATCGCTGTCGTGATCGGGTTAAAGTCTGGAGCAAATTGAAACTAACACAAGTAGGTAGGATCAATCTAATAAAGATGATCCTTATGCCTCAGCTACTATATGTACTCCACAACTCCCCAATGGTCATTACCTTAAAAAAGTTCAGAATTATTAACTCACTCTTTTGATCATTCATTTCGCTATCAAAACCGCCCCGAATTAAACTTGAGCAACTACAGCGCCCCAAGGACGACGGTGGCTTGGCGCTACCTAATCCTTGGGTATATTACTTAGCCGCCCAGCTACAGCACATTGCTAGAGTTCTGCGGCCTAAACAGGAAATAGAACTAAATCTGCGAGACTCCTCGGCCCAACTACTTTGCTTCACATCCAAGTGTGGGGCCCTAGACGGGTTGGAGGCGTTGCAATATGATAAATCCAACAAACTTTTCCCAACTTATGCTCTTATGCAAAAGATTTGGAATAAGGTCAGGATGCTACAGGGAGTGCAAGGGTACACTAAATATGGCCCAATTTGGGAAAATAATCATTATATGGAAATAGCGAAAATACCATATGGAGTAAAATGGAAGCAATATGGGTTGTCACACATGATACACATATTCTAAGATGGCAAGCTGAGATCCTTTTCGGCGCTCAGGGAGGCCTTCCAGCTACCATCTTCCATGAATTTCTACTACCAACAACTTAAACATGCGATAGATGCCCAGAGAGGTCCAGATATTTGGACTCTAGAACTCACACCTGTCTTTAATTTCCTTCTTGAAATAACTACATATAAAGGGTTCATATCGGACTGCTATGCTATGCTTCTGAATTTGGTTCTGAGGGACTCACCATTGAAAGCTATGACCAAATGGGAACAGGATGTTGGCGCATTTGAGGAGGAACAGTGGCACGAGGCCTTGCAGGTGGTCCCCCTGTGTTCATTAAATGCTGCTCAGAAACTATCCCAGCTGTATATACTCTCTAGAGTACATTATACACCTGCTAGACTAGTCCGTATGGGGGTTGGTACAGATCCCACATGTACGAGATGTCGTAGAGACCATGGAGATCTTATTCATCTCCTTTGGAGATGCCCCAAACTTCACCTATATTGGAAGACTGTCCTGGACACTATTAATATGGTCTTCCAGGTACAGATACCATTAGATCCCAAATCATGCCTGCTGGGGATAATAGATGACCTATTGACAGGAGATATCCTTAAGCAAGCCATTAACAGAGCTTTGTTTCAAGTGTGTATGCTAATTCTTAGACATTGGAAATCTGAAGACCCTCCTACACTGCAGGAGTGGATCACACAAATGGGGAACACTATCTGTTTGGAAAAAATTATCTATCAGCACAGGGGAACATCCAAAAAATATGAGAAACTCTGGGCACCGTGGCTAGGTGTTCTTGGACTTGCGCCAGTAGATCTGGTGATTGACCGCTTGTTTTAGAGAGTCTGATGGATGCATTGCAGTAAACAAATAAAAATAGGCGATTCTACTAAGACTTACTGAAGGTATAGCTGCACTGATTGAGGATTAATGGGAGTGATTATGCATCATAATACATTTTATAGGAAGTGGATGAGGGAGAGATGATGCAATATTTGCTGTTTACATGTCTGACTGAACCGCTGCTTTGCATAGGGATATGTGTGTTCTGGAATTGTATGTAATCATTTTTGCTGAAATAAAAACCTTTTTGTTTGAGAAAAAAAAAAAAGAGATGTATACCCTGAAACTAATGAGAACTGAAGAAGTGGCTCGAATAAACTACAAAACGTCCTTAACATTACAGAACCAAAACAGAAGTCCAGTTAAATGTGACTAACTACTACTAGATAGACCATGACCTAGATATATGGGAACCATCACAGACATATTGGCAAACATTTTGAGATGTATACACTAAAACTGGTGAGAAATGGAGAAGTGGCTTGAGTAAGCTACGAAACATCTTCAACATTTCAGAACCAGAACAGAAGTCGAGTTGAACATGACTAACTATTACTAGATATACCATGGCCCAGATAAGTGAGATTCTTCACAGTCAGACACCATTAAATCTGATTTTAACCCTAACTCGAGATACTTTAACCCTGGTTCTAACCTTCCCCCTAGTTCTAACTCTATCCCTAGTTCTATCCATAGTTCTAATCATAATACTAGTTTAAACTTTAGTTCTAATGCCCCGTACACACGGTCGGACTTTGTTCAGACATTCCGACAACAAAATCCTAGGATTTTTTCCGACGGATGTTGGCTCAAACTTGCCTTGCATACCCACGGTCACACAAAGTTGTCGGAAAATCCCATCGTTCTGAACGCGGTGACGTAAAACACGTACGTCGGGACTATAAACGGGGCAGTGGCCAATAGCTTTCATCTCTTTATTTATTCTGAGCATGCGTGGCACTTTGTCCGTCGGATTTGTGTACACACGATCGGAATTTCCGACAACGGATTTTGTTGTCGGAAAATTTTATATCCTGCTCTCAAACTTTGTGTGTCGGAAAATCCGATGGAAAATGTGTGATGGAGCCCACACACGGTCGGAATTTCCGACAACAAGGTCCTATCATACATTTTCTGTCGGAAAATCCGACCGTGTGTTCAAGGCATTACTCTGAACCTAGTTCAAACTCTTGTTCAAATCTTAAAGCGGAGTTCCACCCAAAAGTGGAACTTCTGCTCATTTGTCTCCTCCCCCCCCCTCTGGTGCCACATTTGGCACCTTTCGGGGGGGGAGTGG
This sequence comes from Aquarana catesbeiana, assembly GCF_042186555.1. Classification (NCBI taxonomy): domain Eukaryota; kingdom Metazoa; phylum Chordata; class Amphibia; order Anura; family Ranidae; genus Aquarana; species Aquarana catesbeiana. Next base: position 17,832,648 of record NC_133330.1, on the reverse strand, counting down.
ATACCTGTCCCCACTTCCGGGAGTCCGGGCCGCGGCGCAATACATCAGCAGCTCGGCTCCCTCCTTCATCATGATGAAGCTATACAGCGAAATGCATAGAGGTCGGATTGCCGTCACTATTCCCATGGACCGCATGTGACGTCACGCCCGTTTGAGCAGTGAGACGCACGCCGGAATCTGGTGAGACAGACGGCCCCTTTGTCTGTACCATTGTAATGGCAGTGTGTTGAATATTATCCTTTGAACTAAAACGTTTATGCTGGTCGAGCTGGTGCCGGTCTGGGCACCCTGACGTGTAAGCGCATATATTTGGGGATTTGGTTTTAGAGAAAATTGAGTACTGTCCGTGATACTTTTTTTATTTGCACTAACATACAATTTTTCAGGACAAGCTTTCGGGGTATGTCCCCTTCTTCAAGGTCCAAGCAGTACTGATTCACAAATTTTTAAGCAGAATGTTAAAGAAAAAAAAAAAGGAGAAAAACAAACACATACAAATCAATGGTAATAAAGATAGCAGCAGAGTTAGTGATATAAGACAGAGGGAGAGCTATAGAATGCAGGGGGGGGGATACTAGTCACAGAGGGGGTCGTAAAACTTTAGCATAATGTGTAAGGAAACCAATATCTAAATTCAGACCATTATTTTTCGTGTCAAAAAGAAGTATCATTCTTAGTTCAAACATTTTCCTTTCCTGGATAGTTCTGAAATTCCCTTTAAGAACTAAAACATTGAGGTTTTAGTTCTTCATCAAAGTTCATCGATGTTTTAGTTCTTAAAGGGAATTTCAGAACTATCCAGGAAAGGAAAACGTTTGAACTAAGAATGATACTTCTTTTTGACACGAAAAATAATGGTATGAATTTAGATATTGGTTTCCTTACACATTATGCTAAAGTTTTACGACCCCTCTGTGACTAGTATCCCCCCCTGCATTCTATAGCTCTCCCTCTGTCTTATCTCACTAACTCTGCTGCTATCTTTATTACCATTGATTTGTATGTGTTTGTTTTTTTCCTTTTTTTTTTTTCTTCTTTAACCACTTCAATACCGGGCACTTTCGCCCCCTTCCTTCCCAGACCAATTTTCAGCTTTCAGCGCTCTCACAATTTCAATGACAATTGCGCGGTCATACAATGTTGTACCCAAATGAAATTTTTATCATTTTGTTCACACAAATAGAGCTTTCCTTTGGTGGTATTTATTCATGACTCCGTTTTTTATTTTTTGCGATATAAGCGAAAAAAAGAGCGGAAATTTGGTAAAAGAACAATATTTTCTTCCTTCTATTTTAATAAAAACCCAATAAAATCGAATTTTGGCATAAATTTAAGCCAAAACGTATTCTGCTACATGTTTTTGTTCAAAAAAATCCTGTTAAGTGTATAATAATTGGTTTGTGTGATCACGGACATATGTGTGCAGATAATCATTGGGACATGTGATTTTACTGGGACATATGCGGGGGACAGGTTTTTTTACTATGTGGGGACATGTGTTTTGGGGACCTGTATTTTGGGGACATGTGTTTTGGGGACGTGTTTTGGGGACATGTGTTTTAATTTTGTGTTTTTTTTACATTGTGGTGACACGAGACTGGTGATTAGTGAGTAAAAAGCTGTAAAAAACCGCTTATACTTACTGATCACCAGCCGGCTGCAGCGATCCGCTCTCCTCACTGACAACTTCCGTGTGAGGAGAGGAGAGCAGATTGCCTAGCAACCGGCTCTGTGTTTACATCACACGACGGCTGTGATTCGACACGGCCGTCATGTGTTTAGGAGGGCCAATCACAGAGCCCTCCTACCGATCGGAGATGTGCCGTGTCCGGGTGACACGAGCGCATCGGGATCGCGCCGCTGCGCGATCCCGCTCCTTCTGAGGGACGTTCCTGAACGTCCACTCAGAAGGAGAGATAGCCCACCCGGCCGTTTATGTGCAGTGGCCGGGTGGGAAGTGGTTAACATTCTGCTCAAAAATTTGTGAATCAGTACTGCTTGGACCTTGAAGAAGGGGACATACCCCGAAAGCTTGTTGTGAAAAATTGTATGTTAGTGCAAATAAAAAAAGTATCACGGACAGTACTCAATTTTCTCTGTCACAATTGCACTAATACGGCTACAATCAAATCAAGTGGGATTGGTTTTAAATTTTTTTAATAAAACTTTTTTAATAAAATTGTGTTGCACGATATTCGTGTTTATCTTCTTTTTGGGGGATTGGTGTATATCCTGCTGAGGAGAAGGAGCGTCTGTGAGCTGGAAAGGAGAAAACTTGGAACCCCATGCTGGGCGATTGTAAGAATATCATTACACACGCTTTGTGGTCCAGCGGGCCTTTGGGCTCTGGTGAGTGAGCATTTGCATTATTGGTGGTGGAGCACGTCTTCTCTTGGAATCGCATAAAGATGCACGGTGGATTGGAATCAATTACTTACTGTATATACTCGAGTATAAGTCGAGTTTTTCAGCACATTTTTCTGCAGCAAAAAATGTCTTTTTTCTGAACCGAATTTGGGGCCCTGTATCTCACTGCCACTTGGTGCTAGGAACCCCAAATTTGGTGTGCAAACCCAGTGGAACTGGTACCACAACATATTCAAAGCTGGGGTCACTAGCACTAAGTGGCCCCTAGATACAGGGCCCCAAATTAGGTTCAGAAAATGTCATTCTCTGCTGCAGAAAAGTGCTTGACATTTTCTGAACCGATTTTTGGGGCCCTGTATCTCGGGGCCACTTGGTGCTAGAAACCCCAGCCTTGGATATTTTATGGTGCTAGCTCCACTGGGTTTTCACACCACATTTGGGGTTCCTAGCACTACGTGGCCCCGAGATACGGGGCCCCAAAGTTGGTCAACTGTGTCCATCTGCAGCAATGTAATTTCGGGACCCTTTGGGTTCAGAGACCCCAAATTTTGGCTGCAGCTAGGGGGACATCTAGGAACCCTTAACTACCGAGTTTGAAGTTCGGGGGACCTATGGCTGCAAATGGGCACAGTGAGGCTGCAAATGGGCATTGTTGACCCTCTTTTCCACTTACAGTAGATGTGCATTTCTCACCCTAGGCTTATACTCGAGTCAACAAGTTTTTCCCATTATTTTGTGGTAAATTATGGCCTCGACTTATACTCGGATCGACTTATACTCGAGTATATACGGTAACCACTTCCTGCCTATAGCAGATTGACGGCCGGGAAGTGGTTCAGTTATCCTGACTGGGCGTCATATGACGTCCAGCAGGATAACATGCCGGCACGCGCCCGCGGGGGGGGGGGGCAAAGATGCACGCTGGATTGGAATCATTTAAAGTGCAAGGATATGGAAATGGTCACAGTTGAATAAGGACTTCAACCTGCATATTTTTACAGCACTTTTCATCTTTGATATGTATATGCTTTAAGCTATCACTGATATAACACTAATATTTGGAATTTTTTTCAGAGCACCTTTGTGAAATTTGTGTGCGATTTTTGGTGTGCATTTTTTTTGTGCATTTTTTTTGTTTTTGCCATTCCACAATGGTGATTACCACATTATTTTAATGTTTAAATATACATGCACTAAGTTATCACTGGTGTTAACGAAAAAGGTTTTTACACAGCATCTTTGTGGAATTTTTTGTGCAAGTTTTTTTCTGCGACTATTTTTGTACGATTTTTTTTTTGTGTGCAATTTTTTGTTGTTTTAGATATTGCACAATAGTGATCATCACAGCGGGTGTAATCTTTATCACCTAGCACATGTCAATTTTAGGATGCATGTAGTTTAATTAGCGCCTACTTAATATTTTGTACGATTTATTAGCGTGATTCACACTTATGCCCTGTACACACGGTCGGATTTTCCGACGAAAAAAGTGCAATCGGATTGTGTTGTCGGAAATTCCGATCGTGTGTGGGCTCCATCTGACTTTTTCCGTCGGAATTTCCGACACACAAAGTTTGAGAGCAGGATATACAATTTTCCGACAGCAAAATCCGATCGGGTAAAACCCGATCGTGTGTACACAAATCTGACGCACAAAGTGCCACCCATGCTCAGAATAAATAAAGAGATGAAAGCTATTGGCTACTGCCCCGTTTATAGTCCCGGCGTACGTGTTTTGCGTCACCGCGTTCAGAACGATCGGATTTTCCGACAACTTTGTGTGGCCGTGTGTATGCAAGACAAGTTTGAGCCAACATCCGTCAGAAAAAAATCCATGGATTTTGTTGTCGGAATGTCCGATCAATGTCCGACCGTGTGTACAGGGCATTAAAGGGGCAGCTGTCATACGCATTTTACATAGGGTTGGCGCCTTTTATGTTTTGGAATAATGTCAGTAACGATTGATGCATTTCATGTGAAGAAATGCCGATCCCACGCACCGAAGAGTTTTAAGTTTGTGAATGAAACATTTTTTACCAGAAAATTATTGTGCCGTGAGAAATAATACATTTATCCTCGTGAATTGGTTGTAGTCCTTTTGGCTTTACCGATCAAATATTTATAAATCAGATCTGACAAACACCTGATCTTCCGATTATCGAATGCGAAATGAAAAAGCTTCACAATTTTCCCACCTACCAGTCTCCACCCTCTGCGGTACTTTAGTTTATTTTATTTCAAATTGTTTATTGATTTTGTTCCCTTTGTGAATAATTTGGGAGAACTTTGGAAGAAATCAGTGAAGAACACAAGCAAAGAGAGGGAACACGCCGCGACCAAGTACAAGGAATGCTGCGTCCGGGGTGTTTGTACATTGGGAGTGTTTTCTGGGGGTCTTTATTGAGGGTGCTTTTAGGGGGTATTTATTGAGATCTTTATTGGGATGTTTTTTGGGGTTCGTTTAGTGTGGGTGCTTTTTGGTGTGTTTTTAAGGGTTGTTTATTGGTGGTGTTTCAAAACACAAAAGTGGATTGGATGTCTATAACTATCAGAGGTTAAATGTCACTTATGGTCCTGGTCATACCTACAGTAATGTCTCATGTGGTATTGGGGTATAGATGGATGTTCGCAGGTTCACAACACAGGGTCCAGGGATGCCACCTATAATCTGGCACCAGCAGAAAATTACCCCCATGATAAAAAGCCAGTTATATGGATCAGCACCGAATACACCCTAGGTAGAACCTAGGTTGTCCCATTGCTTCAATAACAGCACACAGCAGGCGTAGAACTACAAGTCCTAATGCTCCAATGAGCAGTCGGATCCCTCGGAAAAACCCCTGGCCCCCTTTCAATTCTGACCCCCCATTTTCCCTTTGACCCCTCTCCCTAGTACAGGTTAGACATGTGATGTTCGTTTTGTTCCGAATAAATATTCGGACAGATTTTTCATTATTTGGAGGTTCAGATATATCCAAAATACAGTATTAAAAAAAAAGTTTACAGAATGCTCCAAATAACGAAAAAAAAAATTTGTCCGAATTTCCGAAATTCAAAATCATCAAATTTTACATCGAATTCCAGTCAAATTCGAACTGTAAACATATTTCTGAAATCAAAGGCTGTGTGTGTTATTAGAGTACCATTTTTAAATAATTGCTGTTTTTGTTAAGCCAAAGGGGATTTCAAGAGTCTTTATAATCATTTGATGAAGATTTTTCTTTTGTTTGTTCACTTTCGAATCAAAAAAAGAAAAAAAAAATCGAAAATTTTTTGATCCAAAATTTATTGATTTGAACGTTTCGAATTGAAAAAAATCGGTAAATTTCGAAGAAAATTAAAAAAAGACATAAAACGAATTCCGAATGTGAATTAACGAATCAACCGAATTTAAATAAACTAAATAACTAGATTAACGATTCTAAATGAAACAAAACAAAACACATTTTTTCATCATGCACTTGTCTAGTACAGGTCTCGGACCCCCCCTGACCCCCCTTTTAATTCTGCCCCCCCCCCCTATTTTTCCTTTGACCCCTCCCTCTAGTACAGTTCTCGGACCCCTGACCCCCTTTCAATTCTGACCCCCCCATTTTCCCTTTGACCCCTCTCCCTAGTACAGGTTAGACATGTGAAGTTTGTTTTGTTCCGAACAAGTATTTGGACAGATTTTTCATTATTTGGAGGTTCAGATATATCCGAAATACAGTATAAAAAAAAGTTTACAGAATGCTCCAAATAACGAAAAAAAAAAAATTTTGTCCGAATTTCCAAAATTCAAAGATTGAATTTTACATCAAATTCCAGTCAAATTCGAACTGTAAACATATTTCTGAAATCAAAGGCTGTGTGTGTTATTAGAGTACCATTTCGAAATAATTGCTGTTTTTGTTAAGCCAAAGGTGATTTCAAGAGTCTTTATAATCATTTGATGAAGATTTTTCTTTTATTTGTTCACTTTCGAATCAAAAAAAGAAAAAAAAAAAATGGAAAATTTTTTGATCCAAAATTTATTGATTTGAACGTTTCGAATTGAAAAAAAATCGGTAAATTGCGAACAAAATTTTAAAAAGACATGAAACGAATTCCGAATGTGAATTAACGAATCAACTGAATTTAATTAAACGAAATAACTAGATTAACGATTCTAAATGAAACGAAACAAAACACATTTTTTCATCATGCACATGTCTAGTACAGGTCTCGGACCCCCCCTGACCCCCTTTTAATTCTGAAACCCCCCCCCCTATTTTTCCTTTGACCCCTCCCTCTAGTACAGGTCTCGGACCCCTGACCCCCTTTTAATTCTGACCTCCTCTTTTTTCCTTTGACTCCTTTCCCTAGTACAGGTCTCAGACCCCTGACCCCCTTTTCATTCTGACCTCCCCCATTTTTCCTTTAACCCCTCTCCCTAATACAGGTCTCGGACCACCTGGCCCCTTTTTTTATTCTGACCCCCCATTTTCACTCTGACCCCTTTCCCTTGTACAGGTCCCTGTCTCTGGGTCACATTGCCAATATTGGGATATTTGTCCATAGGCTGCGTAATCCAGCATGCCAGTTTTGTGGTCTCCACACCCCTCTGTACCGGTACACCTATTGATTGAGCCATATTGATTCAGCCATGCCGATCAGCTGACTGATTTAAACTCTGACTGTTGATTAGTTCTGAAAGTAAAATATGTAGTTGTTGACTACAATTGAAGTGAAATAGCAGTTACTCTTACAGGTACCTACCTGAATCTCCATACCCACCTGGGTGGTTTGCTGCATTCAGTGAAATATAGCGAAGAAGAACCAGAGAGAAAAGAATCAGTAAGATGAGCAAAACCCTCCGTGTCCTCATTGTGATGTCTTTATTCTGCAGAGTACGCCAAACAATGCAATGGATAGGTAAAACTTCTGTGTGCCAAAACATAATGACGTGACTTCTTTACTCAGTGTGTAAAATATGAGACTCAGAGTTCCAGAACAATGACACACTGATACTTGGGGGTCTAAAAACATGTACATGAACAGCCAAAGGATCCCACAGCTAGCAGTGGAGGTCCAAATTCATATCGTTACTACACCGTACACCGGTACATGGCACTCTGACATTTGGGGGTCATAGAACAATGACACACTGATACTTGGGGTACCCAGAAAAATTATTTACACTCATGGTTCCAGAACAATGACACAACATTTTGGGGCCCCAAAACAATGACTGACACTCAGGACTCAAGAGCAATGACACGCTGACTCTTGAAGGTCCACAACCATAGTTGTGCGCAGCTTATTGCATTAGGGTGTGCACCCCAAAGCTCATATGTGTGCATATACTGTATTTATAGGGCAGTAGGGCAATGGACAGTGTCGGTAGAGCAGTGGACGGTGTCAGAAGGGCAGAGATTGGTGTCAGTAGTTTATTTTTTATATATTTTTTTATTATTACTTTCTTACAATTGTATAACTTTTTACAAACATTTTTTTACAATTTTTTTATTACTTTATTTTACAATTTTTTTAGGAGCTCCATTGGGGGGGCTTTGGTGAAATATCATGGGTCTAAATAGACCTCTGATGTCTCACTTTTGAGACAGAGAAAGGGACTAAGGACAGATATTCCCCAGTCCCTTTCTCTGCAGCCAAGCAGCAGGAGAAATGTGCCCAGCACAGGGTGATTAGGGTGTGCCCAGGCACACCTGGCACACCCTGTGCGCTCGCCTATGTCCACAACAAAGACACGCTGACACTTGAGGGTCCCAGTACAATGACACACTGACACTTGGGGGTCCAGAACAATGACACATTGATACTTGGGTTTCCCAGAACAATGACACACTGACACTTGGGGTCCACAACAAAGACACGCCGACACTTGGGGGTCCCAGAACAATGACACACTGATAATTGGGGTTCCCAGAACAATGACTCACTGACATGTGGGGGTCCCAGAACAATGACACACTGATACTTGGAGGTTCTGAAGCAAAGACCCATTGACACTTAGGGGTGCAGAACAATGACACACTGATAATTGGGGTCCCAGAACAAAGACACATTGACAATTGGGGGTCCGAGAACAAAGACACATTGACACTTGGGGGTTCCAGAACAATGACACACTGACATTTGTGGGTCCCAGAACAAAGACACATTGACACTTGGGGGTTCCAGAACAATGACACACTGACATTTGTGGGTCCCAGAACAATGACACTCTGATACTTGGGGGTCCCAGAACAATGATACACTGATAATTGGGGTCTCAGAACAATGACACTTGGAGGTCCCAGAACAATGACACAATCACACTTGGGGATCCCAGAACAATGACACTCTGATACTTGGGGGTCCAGAACAATGACACTCTGATACTTGGAGATCCCAGAACAATGACACACTGACACTTGGGGGTTCCTGAACAATAACACTTGGGGGTCCCAGAACAATGACACACTGATACTTGGGCAGGGCTTTTTTTCTCTGAGAATAGGTGCAGGAACTCCCCCCGTCTGAGTCACCCCTTGTCCCTGCCCCCTTCCCACCTCTGACCACCGTCCGTGGATTCCACCCCCTACCCACCTACCAGTACTGCCCCTTTTAGAGAATACAGAACCAAGTATAATTTTGTGGTGCTGAATCATTTGTATGGAACATGTTAATGATAAAAAGAAAAGCAGTAAAATAGATCCCCTGCAGCCAGCAACAATAGAATCCCAGCAATAGATCCCCACACAACAATAGACTCCCCCAGCAACAATGGACTCCACCCCAACAACAATAGATTCCCTGCAGCAACAGTGAACCACCCACAACAAAATATCACACCCAGTAACAAAATATCCACCCAAGCAACATTAGACACCCCCAGCATCAACAACAGATCTCCCAGCAGCCAGCATCAATAGATCCTCCAGCAGCCAGTAAAAATAGACCTCTCCCTAAACAGTAGATCCCTTCCAGCAACATAAGACCCCCACAGCAACAATAGATTCCCCATCAGCAACAATAGACCCTCACACAAAATCAGATCACCCACCAGTGACAGTAGATCCCCCAGCAGCCAATATTAATAGACCCTCCAGCACACCCCACACTCCATGCTATTACATTCATTTAGTGCTGGAGGTGCCGGAACTACGTTCCCCCAAGTTCCCGCTGGAAAAAAGCCCTGTACTTGGGGTCCCAGAACAATGACACAATGACACTTGGGGGTCCCAGAACAATGACACACTGATACTTGGGATCCCAGAATAATGACACTTGGGGGTCCCAGAACAATGACACTCTGATACTTGGGGGTTCCAGAACAATGATACACTAACACTTGGGGTCCCAGAACAATGACACACTGATACTTGGGAGTCACAGAACAATGACACACTGAGACTTGGGGGTTCCAGAACAATGACACACTGATATTTGGGGTCCCAGAACAATGACACACTGATACTTGTGGGTCACAGAACAAAGACACACTGACACTTGGGGGTTCCAGAACATTGACACACTGATACTTGGGGTCCCAGAACAATGACACTTGGGGGTCCCAGAACATAGACACACTGACACTTGGGAGTCCCAGAACAATGACACGCTGATACTTGGGGTCCCAGAACAGTGACAGAATGACACTTGGGGGTCCCAGAACAATGACACACTGATACTTGGGGTCCCAGAACAATTATACAATGACATTGGTGGAAGACCATTGGTTGCGGAAACCTTCCCTTGGACACGGCAGATCTGTTTGCTCTTTTAGGGGTGATCGTTTATGCCTCACCAAGAGACTGGCCTTATTCATAGGTAAAGATTTTTGTACCTGGATCGGGGATACTAGTGACAAAGTTCAGGTCCATACAGATAAGGTTAGATCCCTGCAAGGCAAAGCCAGAGCTATAGCTAGTGAAGGTTGGAATCCTTTTAATGGTCTGGGAATCTTTGGGGATTTTTTTATTTTTCAGCAGATCATGGTTGAAGGAAGTAGGGATAAAGAGGAGGGACTGTTGTGGAAATTTTTATTAATGTATGTTGTCAGATGTCCCCCAGTGTTAGTTTTGCTGTAATACGTTCATGCGAGCGCATTCACACATACAGCCGTTGGTGGAAGACCATTGGCTACATAAACCTTCCTGTGGACACGGCAGATCTGTTTGCTCTTTTAGGGATGATCTTTTATGCCTCACCAAGAGACTGGCCACCTCATGGCGATTGCATTAAGGCTCCTAGCAGACGGATCTGTGTACATGGGAACCATAGCATAACCATACAAAAATTATGGCCCACTGAGCCATGATAGAGTATGGCTCCCTTCATTGGTAGCAGTGGCAATGTGCACACAATCATGTTTAGAGCCATGTAAGTTGTGTTCAAATTGTGAGACAATTTGTGTCTCACAAAAAAGCTGACCACATGGCTTTGCACACGATCATCTGCACACTTCGCTACTGGAATTCTATTTGAATATATACATGTGTGTGATTGGTTCTTCTAAAAGAATACAGGTGTCTGATCGGCTGATTCTGAAGCCAACCACCTTCCTTTGTTATTCATGTTTACAGTATAAATAAAAGCAGAAGATCATTCTAGACAGGATTTTGCTAAGCTTAACGTGATACCAGAGTCTGCCTGTGTTACTTGGAGATAAACAAGCGCGCTTTCCCAGCATTATACAAGAGAGCTATGATTGTGCTTTTTAGCACATGGAATTATTTTCTTATAGGAGAAGCTTACAATTTTCACCACAGAATTGGCGGGCCAGAAAGGAGGCCAACAGATCTTCCTCATTCAGCGGACCTCGAGTGGGAAAAGACATCCAGAACCAGAACCAGCAAAACGGGGGCCCATGGTAAGACAACTATACTTCAAGTTTTTTTTTTTTAACATTTTTGCTGTTCTGTGTTCGGGATCTTGATTCTCTGCCTGCTGTATGGGGTAAGTTCTGCTAGGCAAAGAACCTTTTGTTTTTTTTTTCACTTTCTATATAATGGCGGGACTTTATTTGTAGGTTATATATTTGTCATTGTAAGTATGTCTATTAATTCGGGGCGAAAAGTAACAATATGGGTAGGTGACGATAACTAAAAGGGAAAAAGGGGCACCAACATCCCTGTAAATATATGTACAGAGGAGACTTTTTAGCGGGACTTTTTAGGTGCCAGAAATAGGAATTACTTAAATAATTTCAATCCATAATAAATAGAGAAGAATAAATTACACAATTTTTATTAATACATACAATACATAAAAAGATTAAATATAGATAATATACATATGTGCACAGATATATCCAAAATTCGAAATAAGATACAGAATATATCGTCACTCGAAGAGTCGCATTGGAGCGATTATCCCGACATGACATGTTTCGCCACCTAGGGCTCATCAGGGGATACTTTAAGAACAATGGATGTGACACTGCATATAACAGAAACAGAATTAAAATTAAGACTATTCCAATAGCTAGAAATCCAATAAAAAATGAAAAGGGAAAGAAAAAGAAAGAAGGAAATGATGACAGGCTGCCAACTGTATACTTCAATGTACCAATTACGCATTAATGATGTAAGAATTTATTAATCAAATATTTTTGAATCACGTTTCTTATGAATTTATTGTTCTCAAAAAAAAAAAAAAAAATGTATTAATTCTTATATAACTTCAATTATTTTCCCCAATGCTCTCATTGCTAATGTCTGCCAACTGCTTTGCCCCATCACATCGCCTCCCCGTTATGCCATATCTGCGATCTTTTTGTCTTCTCGCTTCTATTCACCCGTCCATGGTGTGCAGTATTGTTTTTTTTTCACACACTATCACTTTTCCTCTTCCATATTCTCTGCTCATTCACATCGTCATTCTCACCCGCTATAGTAGCGTTACTCCAGAATCTTGCGGCCAATCAAACGAATTTTCTCTCTTTCCCGTGCCGCTTTCTGCCCTGTGCACGGAGGGGAGATGGACGCACGCCCACTGATTGGAGCATGTCAGCTCCTCGCGTCCTCTCTCCCCTGCCCACGGGCCGCTATGTGGTATGGGAAATGTAGTATCTCAGTACTCCAGGTTCCTGTCATCTATACTTTGTTTTGCGCATGCGCCGTGCGGTCTACACACCAGCGGCCCATATAAGACGTCCAACACTAATTGTTTAGCATTTACACGCCTATTTATAATCCTCCCCCACCTATATCATACCATCTGATACTTCAAGGCTAGGCATGCTATGACATTACTAAAAGGTAAAATCTCCTCTGTTTTTCCTAGGTCATTATGGTAGAACATTATTGTTTTCATATTATGTTGTAAATTTTAGTTCAATTTTTTAAACTTATTACTTGCTGCCGCCTGTGTTTTAATTAAGGGGGGCAGGTGATCTGCAGCAGGCATATGGTCACCTCTATATATAAGATGACCTATTTCTCTATTAATTACCAATATGAACTATTTATATATTTGCTCTCCAAATTTGACTCATATAGCATACACTGAACTGAGAATCTATGTACTTTACTCTCTGCAGTCACTCACCAAAACACTCCCTACAGACCTCCGGTTGTAGTCGTAGTTCTGGCCTCTTTAGCGTTTTCGGATATTCCTTTAACCATTGTTCCTTCATGTAAGTAAGCACTCCCTTCCCACAAACCACTTCACAGCACTTCACCTTTATTTATTACACATTTTTTACATGGTTCTTCAATACTAACTATCATTTTTATCTCCATTCCCTTCCCCCCCCTTTTTCCTTCTCCCCATTTTTCCATATCCCTGCTATCCCCATCGATTCTTCTCCCCTTGTCCCCCCCCCCCCCTTTTCCCATTCCTTCTGTCCTGCTCATTCCTCCCTCTTCCCCCCTCCCCCCTTTCCCCCTCCCCTTTTTTTGCCCCTTCACCCTCTCCCAACCAGCCACTTTCCCTTCCCTCCCTCCCCCTCCCCCATTTACCTATTTAGTGGATTTATTTCCTCCTACCTCTTCTTATTATCTCACTAATTTGCACACTATTCTCTTGGCTAGATTCAACCCAAGAGTCTCTTCCTAAGTCACGAATGACACATTTTCTTCATGTGCACCACCCATTAACGGCCCAATGTGACTTGACATCGAGTCGCAGAAATAAGATCTTCATATTGGGTGAGCGATTGTTGACTGGCATGACAGTTGGCAGGCTGCCATCATTTCCTTCCTTCTTTTTCTTTCCCTTTTCATTTTTTATTGGATTTCTAGCTATTGGAATAGTCTTAATTTTAATTCTGTTTCTGTTATATGCAGTGTCACATCCATTGTTCTTAAAGTATACCCTGATGAGTCCTAGGTGACGAAACATGTCATGATAATCGCTCCAATGCGACTCTTCGAATGACGATATATTCTGTATCTTATTTCGAATTTTGGATATATCTGTGCACATACGTATATTATCTATATTTAATCTTTTTATGTATTGTATGTATTAATAAAAATTGTGTAATTTATTTTTCTATATTTATTATGGATTGAAATTATTTAAGTAATTCCTATTTCTGGCACCTAAAAAGTCCAGCTAAAAATTCTCCTCTGTACACCTATTAATTCGGGGAGTACCTATATTTAAATCCTCTATAGGTCCCATTTAATACAAACCTAAACTGTATGCTGTGTATGACTGAGCAGGCTGATAAGTAACTGTATGTTGTGTAATAAGTTTGTGATGTATATGAGAAATATAAATGTATGAATTGTGATTATTACTTACGTTTGGGACCAACAAGTAGATTGTTTAACTGACTCAAAACACAGATGGTTTGGTGGACTTTGATGGTCCTTTAGAAAAGGTTTGGTTTGAAAATGGCTGCCGCATATTCAAGTGGCCATGTGGCTGAGGGGGGAAGGGCAGCCATGCATTGCTGAGACATATTTTACAGGTTTCTGGCCAATAGCATTAGTGATAGCATGGGGGAGTTCTTTTGTTTTGAGATGAAAAGATCAAGCATGCAAGCAGCATTGTCTTCGTCCTGTGTATCTTTTGATATTCCAACTTTCAGAGCTAAGTATGGTTTTATATTTGGGAACGAGTGTATGTTGAACCTGTGTTATTTTGTGTTTTATGTAATATTGGCGTTTTTAAATGTGTTGTTTGGATAGCCTGTGTTTTAGGCCTCCTATGGGCCCTAGTTGATGTAGCCTAATGCCCCGTACACACGATCGGAAATTCCGCCAGCAAAAGTCCGATGTGAGCTTTTGGTTGGAAATTCCGACCGCGTGTATGCTCCATCGGACTTTTGCTGGCGGAATTCCCACCAGCAAAAGATTGAGAGCAGGTTCTCAATTGTTCGGTCGGAAAAAGTTGCGATCGTAAATTCCGATCGTCTGTACCAATTCCGACGTGCAAAGTTCCTACGCATGCTCGGAAACAGTTCAACGCATGCTCTGAAGCATTGAACTTCATTTTCTCAGCTTGTCGTAGTGTTGTACGTCACCGCGTTCTTGACGGTCGAAAGTTCAGAGAACTTTAGTGTGACCGTGTGTATGCAAGCCAAGCTTGAGTGGAATTCCATAGGAAAAACCACCCAAGTTTTTTCCAACGGAAAATCCGATCGCGTGTACGCGGCATAAAGTGTTTGTCTACGGTTAAGTGTTAATTTAGTGTCTCAATTGTGTAGTCAGTTTTCGTGGGGAGAAATTTCAGTTTTCTAGTGTAGAAATTTTGGTTTGTGCTGGTTTTGGCAGGATCAGCGACTGCATTTCATGTGTTAATGCCACCATTTTGTCGTGGTCTGATTGTCGTTGGCCATTTCGTTGTAGTCTGGATTTCATCACCATGTGGTCATAGTCCAATTGTTGTCGGCCATTTTGTTGTAGTACGGATTTCATCACCATGTGGTCGTGGTCTGATTTTCGATTGCTGCCATTTCCTTTCTACTGAGTTTTGGTTCTGGTGGAATTGCTCTGCTTTTGGGCCGCATTTAGTGAGGTTGAGTCATCTTTTTACAGGAGTTTCAGTGGTCTGACTGCCCAGGGGATATGGGAGTCCCTCCCGTTTGCAATATGGGGGTTTATTCCACCCTTTCCTGGACAAAAGGTTTTTAGATATGTTGAGGTTTCCTATATGATGTTATACAGTCCAGTAGCCATAGCTATTTTTTTGTGTAATAGACATAATATGAAGTTCAGGGAAGCTAGGCTTCCCCTCCTCCCTCCCCCTTCTTGTCCATTGATATGTAAATAAACCAGTTAGATGGGTTTTTAGAGATCAGCAGAGAACAGGAATTTCTTTGCAGGATGTGATGTATCAACAGGAAGTTCTTTGCAGGATGTGATGTATCAACAGGAAGTTGGTGGGAGGGGCTTGGGGTCTTTGAAACAAGCATGTGGACCAAGGGACTTGTGTTTGGAAGGACAATGGAAATCACCTTGGTTTTTAAATTTAATTCCAGTTGTATAAGTTTTATACTGTAATACAGTTTTGGGTAGAGAGTAAACAGGAGGCATCCACTTTATTGTCGTAACATCTAGATGCAGGTAGAAAGAAGCCATAATATTGTTTTGAATAGTGGAGGATTTCATGGTGCTTTGTGGTTGTCTGACGAACACGTTTAGAGGGCTGTATATCGTGAGACCGGTCGGGACATGTTTAACAGTCAGAATTCCAGTGCGCGATTATATTAGCATAAACGTGAGGAGTAGATTCTAGCATACTGGGAGGCTGTGTATAATAATCGGAAACGCTGGGTGCCAGTACTGTAAAATTGGGCACTAGGCAGTACTGCTCTGAAAGCTAGTGCGAGGGTGCCCTGGATGTAGGGACACATCATAAGCGATTCAAATCGTCATAAGTCATGTTGGCCGTCCATGCGTTGGAGGAAAAAAATTAGGCTCCACACCAGTCAGACACCTGGATAGTACATGAGGTCTGGATTTCGGGCTCCGGACATGAGACCCCTTAAAGATTGGCATATATGGTCAGAGGGTACAGTAAGGTGTATTCCTTTGGAAGGTACTTTTGATGTCTGGAGGTACGAGACCCCAGAATAAAAATACCTTGAAAGTAGCTCGACTGTGGCTTCAGAAATCTGTAATGATGAGTAGGTGGATGGATGTGTAGTACACGTTTGTGTGGTTAAAATTCCCTGTTTTTCAACTTTGTGTGGCTGGCCCATGCAAAGTTTTCGAGCTGCCCTCATGTTTTTCCCATTCCGTCTAGTTTTTTTATTTTTGTTTTGGAGACTATGAAATATCTCCCTCACATTTGTATCTAAATGTTTGACTCATGTTTTAGTCTTCTAATTGTATGTAGCAATATGTTAGAACCCATCGCGGCGGCCCTTTTACACGTTGCGGCCATTGTATTTTTGTAGGAACGTGAAACCAATGCCGCGTACACACGAGCGGACTTTACAGCATACTTGGTTCGGCGGACCGGAGTCCGTCGGACAATTCGATCGTGTGTGGGCTCCAGCGGACTTTTTTCCCCCAAAAGTTTGACGGACCTAGAAATGAAACATGTTTCAAATATTTTCGACGGACTCGAGTGCGGTTGAAAAATCCGCTCATCTGTATGCTAGTCCGACAGACAAAAAACGACGCTAGGGCAGCTATTGGCTACTGGCTATCAACTTCCTTATTTTAGTCCGGTCGTACGTCATTGCGTACGAATCCGTCAGACTTTGGTTGATCGTGTGTAGGCAAATCCGTTCATTCGGAAAGTCCGTCTTAAAGTCCGTCGAAAAGTCCGCCGAACCAAGTATGCCGTAAAGTCCGGTCATGTGTACGCGGCATAAGAGTTACAGAGGGTTTTGTTGTTGTCGGTTTTGGAGAATGTCAGTGACAATTTACCAACATACAGGAATATTGTATTGGTTGCCTTTCTTTGCAGGTTAAAGATGAAGGATAGAGTTATAAGTAACTTTTTTAGGTCTGGTGAGTTTCTGAAGGTGTATGTAGATAGCTGTACACATGCATAAATACATACGCCTAAAAGAGGGTAAAAGTATAATAGGCTGTTTCGTTGTTTTTTTTTTCTGCACCATTCTAAACCCTGCGTCTCTTCCTCCGGTTTATAATGAGGAAGAAAATGGGGTGATAAAGGTAAGAATGACCATTTTCTTTTTTCGTTGAACAAAAGTTTTATTTGAATACAGACATAGTACATGTAATCGAGAGAACATTTGCATATTTAAAATGTATTTCAAGATCTGTGGGAGCAATAAAACATCTGATACAGGTGCATTTATAGACAAGGTGTAGTATGATCAGAGTTACATTGTTCTAAAAGTTTGTTGGATATAACCGTACTGAAAGCAGCACATCTTGCAGATAAGTGTTCAAAATGTTAACCAGTGTCTTATTTAATTGCACGTTTCTGATTCTTGTAACCAACGATCCCAAATTTTATTGTATTTGGATGCGCATCCTCTGTTAATGTATATGTGCTTCTTATAGGGTAATGTAATGTTAACTTCTGTCTTCCACTCTGCGAAGCTGGGAGGAATGGGCCTCATCCATTTTCATGCAATTATTTTCCTAACCGAGAATAAAACTTCGTGTAAGAATATTTTAGTAAATTTATCTACTGTGTCTGGAAATATCCCTAAAAGACATTGTTTCGGGTCTAGTGTTATGGGAGAACCCATGGTGTCGTGAAGAAAGGTTATGACCCGTTGCCATAGTTGCTAAATTTTAGTACATGTCCATAGTAGATGATAAAACGTGCCAGATTCTTGTGCACAAAGTGGGCATAATGTGGACTGGTTACGTTTATATCTAGCTACTTGTATAGGGGTGAGATACGATCTATGTGTTATGTAGATCTGTGATAATCTATCGGAGAGTTTTGGGGATACCACTTTGCAGGTCTCTAGGGCCTCCTCCCACTCCTCATTTTCCATGGGTCCCACCTCTCTCTCCCAGCGGGGCTTTAGCGCAAACGCTATCTTGGAGGAGATAGGCGCCAAGAGCATGTTATAAAATGCAGATATCAATCCACGAGAATCCGTGCTCTTGACTATGGCCATAATAGGATGGAGATCAGATATGGGGGTGACACGGGAGAATTGTGTTTGGGTTGCGTGTCTTATTTGTAAGAACCTGAAGAACATATAATTTGGGAGCGAGAATTCCTCTTGGAGTGTGTTATATGTTTTGAGAGTACCGTTTGAGAACAAGTGGTGCAAGTAATATACACCCTTTACTTCCCATACCTCGGGTTCAGGGATATGTAGGAATTCCATCATGTCTCTGTTATGCCATATTGGTGTATAATCATTGTATTGAGGTAGCCCCAATTTGGTGGAAGCAAGGTCCCAAATATGTCTGTAGTGATAGATCAAGGATTCAACGTCTCCTCTTGGTTCAGTTCTCTTGCAGCCCGCCGAGATTGCATAAAGCGAGTCACCGGTGAGCTGTGTTCCTTTCGTGCCTAGTAGTATCTGGAAGCGTGTGTTGTCTGTCTTATCTATGTGAAATAATTGAGATAATTGGGATGCAATATAATAGAGATTGAGATCTGGTAGGGCCATGCCTCCCATGTCTGTTGGGTTTTTGAGCGCTTGCCATGCGAGTTTATGTCTATTGTTTCCCCAGACAAAAGTTTTAAGAAGAGCTTCAAGCGATTTAAAGTATTTTAATTTGAGATAGATTGGAGTATGCCATAATACGTAAAGTATCTTGGGAAGAAGAACCATTTTAATCAGATTTATACGGCCCCATATCCCCAATGGAAGGCGAGCCCATATGCGTGTTTTGGCTCTGACTAGTGTATAGAGGGGTTCAATATTAAGGGAGATATAATCGGCCGGGTTCCTAGATATGTAAATTCCTAGATATTTTATAGTGTTTACTCTTTGGAGTGGAATTTTTATCTGTGGTTCTGGTGGTGGAAAGCTGTCTATGGGGAGGATTTGAGACTTTTCCCAATTGATTTTTAATCCAGAGAACGTTCCAAAACGTTCTATAAGCTGAAGTGCATTTTGAAGAGAAGGGCCAGAGTCTGCAAGATATAATAATGTATCATCAGCATATAAGCTGATCAGGGAGCCCATCTGCAGGCCTACAATCTCAGGGCATGTTCGGATAGACATGGCTAAAGGTTCCGCAGCTAAAGCATAAAGTAATGTGGAGAGAGGACAACCCTGCCTCGTGCCTCGACTGATTTCGAATACCCGAGAAGGCCATCCATTCGCCACCACCTTGGCCGTAGGTGCTGGAAGAATGACCATTTTCAAACCAATAATACTAACCTTTCTAATTCTAACCAAGTTTGTGACCTTGTAGGACGACATGTTCTGCGACTGTCTTTCTTTCATGGAATTTGAATCAGCAACCAGCAGTCTGGTGAAGGAGGCTCCCATCCCAGACACTAAGAACCTTTTTGTCAATGGTTCCAGGTATTACACTCCAGATGGTAAGCCACACACAGGTTCAGTGACCAAAGTTGGTGAAGAGTGAAAAAGGATTCATTGAGTTCCCACATGTCTGGGTTATCTCCATAAGAGGTTTGTTTGGAGGTTAACCAAAAACAGGGTTGTACTTTCCTCATCAGCTGTTGACATTCTCAGCTGATGAGGTAGGTGCGGGCACTGTAATGTGAACTTCAAAAGGTCCACAACAGGGTTCATGAGTCCCTCCTGGGCCCTGACACAATAACCGGTTTAGATTCTTTCCAACTAGGTGACTGGGTCTTTTGCTTGGGGGATGAGACAACTAGATCCACGCCAGAGCAAGAAGCTGCTCAACCACACCAAAGAATGAGGAGTATCATTGTTTATATTTTTTAGTTTAGTATATTTTAGCAAGGGTAAAGATGAAAAGCATCCCAACTTATCGTTTAAAGTGTATTCTCCAACTAGCTGAGAAAGCAAACATGACCAATTGCTGGGTCTACTCTCAATCTCCACCAAGCTTTAGTACCCCAGCGATGACAGCGGTACATGTTATCTATGATGTTCAGATTGGTATGAGGAATTTTGAAAAAAACGAGTAAAAAAGTTCAAACAGACACTTGTCAAAAGAACTTAACAGTACATTTCTAGAGGATAAAATGAGTTATAGTAGCCCACAAATGTGCTTCAACTTTAGTTTGGTACTTATGCAGGTCTACAGCTTATAAGGTAATTCCCCCTAATGCAAGAGGTTCATGCATCCTGGTGAAACTCGTCCCAGCATCTTATGTAGCGGCCAATCGTGAGGCGCAAGAGAAGGTAAGAGTGGCAGGAACAGCTAGAAGGGAATTGTTCACCAACCCCAACCAGGTCTTGGCATGGTTTCCTCTACAGGGTGGGGGCTTATGAAACTATTGAACAATTTCTCATCGAGTGTGGATGGGATGTTCAATGTAATTGTTGAAGCTGCAAGGAAGATCCCACAGGAACAACAGCAGATCAAGACCCTTGGATTGGGGATACTAGTGACAAAGTTCAGGCCCATATGGATAAGGTTAGATCCCTGCAACGCAAAGCCAGAGCTATAGCTAGTGAAGGTTGGAATCCTGTTAAGGGTCTGGGAATCTTTGGGGATTTTTTTATTTTTCAGCAGATCATGGTTGAAGGAAGTAGGGGTATATATGTTCATGTTGTTTTTGTTTCTATTCCTTCTATATGTTGTGATGAGGTGCTACTGTTGCCTGATTGGATGAGTGAACAAAGCCCGAGCAGATGACCACATCTTCCTCGCTGAGATGAGACGCCCCAAAGCCCAACCCACGTAGAAGACACAGAGGAAACCAGCTTTTTATGTCCTCCTCTAAGTCATCCCTCCTGAAGAATAGAGTCTACAAGTCAAGTCATGTTTTCCTATTTATGGACTCATATGTACTGTAAAGACTGATTAATATCCAGGAGTAAGAAAAAGATCAAGATTCAATGAGGGATACATGGAAGCATATGACAAAGAGGAGGGACTGTTGTTGTGCTGCTCCAACAGGGAATAGAATTTATATAGATTGTTTTCCTAACCATTTTCTATGAACGTTTATATTTAGTTCACATGCTGGCATCTAGTGACCTTTTGTGGTAATGCACTTGTTTTCTCAAGTTTATTTTCCCTCATGTTATGACATACTTCCTTTATATGTAATGCTCCACCCTTCTTCCTGTGATTGTACTTCCTGTGTCATGGATGCAGCAACAAGCCACATGTAGCAGGGCACATGTATTCTGTATTGTAAGCTACAGACAATATCATCTTTTGACCGCATAAATACTACAACCTATTCACCTGTTTGTATCCTGTCATCTGCTGTAACCTGATGTTCAGAATAAAAGCATCTTATGGATGGAATCGGTATTTGGTGAGTTCAAACTATCTGATGAGGATTGTCCTCAGTGATTATATCTTATACAGGCCAGGCATAGAGGTCTCACAAGGGACAGTCTCACAATCGGAGTCAGAATAGTCAAAATATGTATAGAATTCCCACAGCCTGTGCATATGTGTGCGCCTGATCTGCAATCAAGCTCAGTGCCATCCGCCATCTTGTGAAGCACATGGTCGTACGAGTTTACCGCACCTCATGTGAATGTTAAAAACTGTTTCTCTACATTGAACTGTGTCTCCCCACTTGTCTAAGCTGCTGTTTGTCTTCTTAAAGTGGAGTTCCACCCACTTTTACAACTCTTCAGCATCCCTCACTAAACTGTGTAATGTAAACGAATTGGATATTTAAAAAAAAAATTTCTCAGCACCTACTGTATATCTGCTATATTCATTTTTCACTTCCTCCTCCCTGGCCGTGGCCCATCGCATCATTTCCTGTTTGCAATGCCTTCTGGGAAGGGGCGGCAACTTCCTCTGACACTGCTGTTGCTATGGAAACCTGACCTGAAACCTATTACACTGCTTGTGCTGCACTGAGCATGTGCGAGATCTGCAAGGATGAGATCCAGGAAGAAATACAGTCTGGCTTCAGATGCCCACACTTAAGATGGCCACGGCCTGCTGTAAGTTTATAAAATAACAAACTAAACAGACCTTAGTTTACAGACTGACTTTACTAGAATACATTAGGCTTGTTTATTATAGGGGTTATTTTTATTTAAAAACTATCATTTCAGGCCGGAACACCACTTTAAAGAGACAGTACCATTTCTTGCAAAAACGTGAAAAATGTCTAGACAAGACTCTGAGCACCCTTTTGTGGCTGTACCAATGCAGATTCATCATGCCTCTGAACCCGCAGATGTACAGGGAGCAGATTCTGCAGATATTGCCGAACAGAGTGTAAGACCCAAATGTACAATAAAACCTACACATCTACCTACATAGAAAACTATGAAACCACTAGAGATGAGTTCTCCAGCAATCTGTCAGACTTATGGGACAGAACTTCACACTGCATGTCAGTTTTGTCACACTTTAATGATCGACCAGCTGAACTAAGAGACTCTATAGATCGCTTATCTGCCGCGTACGAACGCTACCAGTGGCTGTTTGCAAAATACACAGCTTTCTTGCAGGACTGTAATATAGAGGACTCTTCAGCAGAACTGACCAGGACTGATGCACTAAACCAACAAAGGGATCTCTTAGTGCAAAAAGCCCAGTGTAAGGCAGAACTCCGCATTGCTCAGCTGCAGTGGGACCAAATCTCACAGATCCACATCAACCAAGCACACTGCACGTTCTTCTAGATCCTCTCACTCCAGAAGTTCAACATTAAGCGATAAGATAATAGAGGCCCGCGCTGATGTGGAATCAAAAAGAGTGCAAAGCTCCTTTACCAGAAAGGAAGCAGAAGTAGAAACACAAAAGGCAGCTCACCATGCAAAGATGGTAACTCACCAAGAGATGGAAGTTCACCAAGCGGAAATAAAAACACAAAAGGCAAAGATGCAAGCAGAGATAGAAGCTCAACAAGCAGAGACAGATTCCCAATTAAAGATTCTGCAAATGGAAAAGGAAGAAGCAGCTGCCCTAGCAAGGCTGAGAGTTCTTGAACAAGCGATGGAAGAAAGTGCTATCTCAGACTGGTCCATTCAAGCGGAACTGCAAGACCCAGTTGATCACACCAGTGAATATGTACTAAAGCATAACATTTGCAATGATACAGAGTTATCTCCTGTACGTCTTACTAACAACACTGTTCTGACTCACAACACAGAGACCTCTCAGCTCCAAATGCCTGAGCCTCTTCAAGTCTACAATACAAGTGCATCAATGCAACAAACTGCATCACCTCTTGCTGACAAGGTGACTACTAGAGACAAGCCACAGCTCAAGCCACAGCCAGCACAAGCCTTAGGGACTACACCACAGTTAAACGCTCTTACAACATCATTTCATCCTGGTAAACCTCACCCTACTTCACCAAAGAACTTTCACACCCGAGGGGTTCCACAAGTTACTTTGGCACCAAAGATTGAGAGATCAGACTTGAATGACTTCGCCAGATATATAGTACGCCGTGAGCTACCCTCTCAAGGTTTGACGACTGTCCGGAGAGCTACAGGGCCTGGAGATCAACCTTCAAAGCTGCCATTGCTGATCTCAACCTTACTACCAAGGAGGAACTTGATTTGCTCATAAAGTGGCTGGGGACAGAATCTGCAGATCGTGTTAAAAGACTGAGAACAGTGCATGTTGACCACCCAGATGCAGGTCTTGTTGCTGCATGGGCAAGACTTGAGCAAGCCTATGGTAGCTTTGAAGCCATAGAAAGTGCTCTATTCAAGAAACTGCAAAACTTCCCAAAAATAGGGAACAAAGACTACCGCAAGCTCCAAGATCTGAGTGATCTTCTCATGGAGCTGGAGTTGGCAAAGACAGACCCGCATCTACCTGAACTAAGCTTCCTGGACACTGCTCATGGTGTCAATCCAGTGGTGTCTAAACTGCCATATGGCCTGCAAGAGAAATGGGCACAACAAGGCTCAAGGTACAAAAGAGACTATAACGAATCTTCTCCTCCATTTGCATATTTGTGCAGGTTCATCAGTGATCAAGCCTGGATGAGAAACGATCCCAGCTTCAGTGAACCCAACTTGCCTGCTTCATCATCATCTTCATCAAGGTATGATAACATAGCAGCTAAACGTAGAGACTTTAATAGAGCAATATCTGTTAAAAGGACAGCCATCTCACCACCCGTATCCTCTCCTGCTCACCAGAGCAATTCGGGTGACAGAGATAAAGACCCTAATTGTCAGTGCCATATTCACAAGAAGCCTCACCTCCTAAACAAATGTCATGGGCTTAGGGCAAAGACGTTACAGGAGTGCAGGGAGATTCTTCAGAAACTTGGAATATGCTACAGGTGCTGTGCTTGTTATGGACATTTTGCTAAAGACTGTAAAGTTGTCATCAAGTGCACAGAATGCAGTAGCGACAGACATGTTACAGCTATGCATCTGGGCCCACCCTCAGACCCTCAGACAATTCACAGTAGCCTCCTACGGAGTCAGCGTCACAGGGGGTACGGGGTCAGTGTCACTGGGTGTACGGGGTCAGCGTCACAGGGGGTACGGGGTCATCGTCACAGGGGGTACGGGGTCAGCGTCACAGGGGGTACGGGGTCAGCGTCACAGGGGGTACAGGGTTCATGTCACACGGGTAAAGGGTCAGTGTTACATGGAGGGTATAGGGTCAGCGTCACAGGGGGTACAGGGTCAGCGTCAGCAGCAGCCTCTGCAATCCTAATAATATGACGGTTATGTGCCTCCCCTTTCCACCCAGGGCCCCATAGTAGGTGGTGGAGCCGCTATCGCTATTGGTAGGCCACTGACACTAAGAATTGTGCAGGTCCCCCCAGGAACACAGTGGAGCTGTTTGTAGGCAGGTGAAGGTACTTTTCCGGCCTGTAGGTGGCACTATGCCATTGTTGATGGGGAAGAGGAGTCTATAAGAGAAGTTGGCCCCTTAGAGACGCCATCACTCCTCCCTGGGAAGGCAGGCATCTGATTTAATGCCGAGTTCTTGTGAGAGTTGAAGCGGCCATCTTAACCTGGGAGCCTTTAAATAGGGGATCTCCTGTTATTTGGGAGTGTTTAAGGTGATTGGTAGGTTAGGGAGAGGAAGCCGCTGAATAGGGATAGTGCTGAGCATATGGAGAGGTCCTTGAAGAGGAGGGACAGAGTGAGGGACACCGACAGGTAAAGGGAATGACATTGATTATCTTGTTACAACGACACCTGAAAGTGGGTGGGATATATTAGGCAGTAAGTAAACATGTTGTCCCTGAAGTTGATGTGTTGAAAGCAGAAAAATGTTCCTCACAGTTTGTTGTGTACGGAGCTGTGTAGACGCAGACCGGTCAGGGTGCCCATGCTGACCTGTGTCCACAGCCAAAAGCACCTACAATGGTCACATGATCTTCAGAACTGGACCACAGAGCAATGGAAGAAGGTGGCCTGGTCTGATGGATCACGTTTTCTTCATGTGGATGTCCGGGTGCGTCACTTACCTGGTGAAGAGATGGCACCAGGATGCAGTATGGGAAGAAGACAAGCAGGCGGAGGCAGTGTGAGGCTTTGGGCAATGTTCTCCTGGGAAACCTTGGCTCCTGTCATTCATGTGCATATTACCTTGACACGTACCACCTACCTAATCGTTGTTGGTGACCAAGTCCACCCCTTCATGGGAATGGTATTTCCTGATGGCAGTGACCTCTTTCAGCGGGATAACGCTCCCTGGCACACTGCAAAAATTGGTTTGAGGAGCACAATGAGTTTGAAGTGTTGACTTGGCCTTCAAGTTCCTCTAACCTCAATCCAAGTGGGCATCTGTGGGATGTGCTGGAAAACAAGTCTGATCCTTGAAGGCCCCATTTCGTAACTTACAGGACTTAAAGGATCTGCTAGTGACGGCTTGGTGCCAGATACCACAGCGTACCTTCAGAGGTCTAGTGGAGTCCATGCCTCATTGGGTCAGGGTTGTTTTGGTGGGAAAAGCGGGACCTGCTCAATACTAGGTGGGTGCCTTATAAAGTTATGGCTGATCGGTGTATGTGAGCCATATTGCATGTTATGGTATTCCATTAACCACTTGGCGCCGTCTTTCGACTATAGCGCCAGCTTAAAATGCCAGGAGGGCATTCATGAACATCCTCCCATGTTTGCGCTGCCTGCGCGCGCCATGCGGTGAATGGGGTGGCACGAGTCCTCGGGACTTGGCTGATCACAGATCAGGGTAAAGGGCCAATCACAGCGGCCCTTTACCATGTGATCAGCTGTCAGCCAATGACAGCTGATCACGGAAGTAAACAAAAGCCGGTTATTGGCTTTTTTCCCCTTGCGCTGTGTGAGGAAAAAAGGAAGAAAACTTCTGTTACAGGGACATCGGTCCCACCAGTGCCACCTAACAGTGCCCATCAGTACTGCCAATCAGTACCCAGCAGCGCTTCATCATCAGTGTCACTTATCAGTGCTGCCTACCAGTGCCTATCAATGCCCATTAGTGCTGCCTCACCAGTGCCACCTATCAGTGCCCATTAGTACAGCCTTATCAGTGCCCATCAGTGCCACCTATCAGTTCCCATCAGTGCAGCCTCACCAGTGCCACCTATCAGTGCCCATTAGTACAGCCTTATCAGTGCCTATCAGTGCCACCTATCAGTGCCCATTAGTACAGCCTTATCAGTGCCTATCAGTGCCACCTATCAGTGCCCATCAGTGCAGCCTCACCAGTGCCACCTAACAGTGCCCATCAGTACTGCCAATCAGTGCCCAGCAGCGCCTCATCATCAGTGTCACTTATCAGTGCTGCCTACCAGTGCCACCTATCAGTGCCCATTAGTACAGCCTTATCAGTGCCACCTATCAGTGCCCATCAGTGCAGCCTCACCAGTGCCACCTATCAGTGCCCATCAGTGCAGCCTCATTAGTGCAGCCTCATCAGTGCCCATCAGTGTTGCCTCATCAGTGCCCATCAGTGTTGCCTCATCAGTACCCATCAGTGCAGCCTCATCAGTGCCCATCAGTGCAGCCTCATCAGTGCCCATCAGTGCAGCCTCATCAGTGCCCATCAGTGCAGCCTCATCAGTGCCCATCAGTGTTGCTCATCAGTGCCCATCAGTGTTGCCTCATCAGTACCCATCAGTGCAGCCTCATCAGTGCTCATCAGTGCCCATCAGTGCAGCCTCATCAGTGCCCATCAGTGCAGCCTCATCAGTGCCCATCAGTGTTGCCTCATCAGTGCCCATCAGTGCAGCCTCATCAGTGCAGCCTCATTAGTGCCCATCAGTGCAGCCTCATTAGTGCCCATCAGTGCAGCCTCATTAGTGCCCATCAGTGCAGCCTCATCAGTGCCCATCAGTGTTGCCTCATCAGTGCCCATCGGTGCAGCCTCATCAGTGCCCATCAGTGCAGCCTCATTAGTACCCATCAGTGTTACCTCATCAGTGCCCATCAGTGTTACCTCATCAGTGCCCATCAGTGCAGCCTCATCAGTGCCCATCAGTGTTGCCTCATAAGTGCCTATCAGTGTTGCCTCATCAGTGCCCATCAGTGCAGCCTCATCAGTGCAGCCTCATTAGTGCCCATCAGTGCAGCCTCATTAGTGCCCATCAGTGCAGCCTCATTAGTGCCCATCAGTGCAGCCTCATCAGTGCCCATCAGTGCAGCCTCATCAGTGCCCATCAGTGCAGTCTCATCAGTGCCCATCCGTGCAGCCTCATCAGTGCCCATCAGTGCAGCCTCATCAGTGCCCATCAGTGCAGCCTCATCAGTGCCCATCAGTGCAGCCTCATCAGTGCCCATCAGTGCAGCCTCATTATTATCCATCAGTGTTACCTCATTAGTGCCCATCAGTGCAGCCTCATTATTATCCATCAGTGTTACCTCATTAGTGCCCATCAGTGCAGCCTCATTATTATCCATCAGTGTTGCCTCATTAGTACCCATCAGTGCCCATCAGTCCAGCCTCATCAGTGCCCATCAGTCCAGCCTCATCAGTGCCCATCAGTCCAGCCTCATCAGTGCAGCCTCATTATTATCCATCAGTGTTGCCTCATCAGTGCTCATCAATGAAGGAGAAAAATTACCTGTTTACAAACTATAAAAAACATTTTGTTTTGTTTTTTCAAAATTTTAGGTGTTTTTTTGTTTGTTTAGCAAAAAATAAAGAGACCAGCTGTGATTAAATACCACCAAAGGAAAGTTCTATTTGTGTGAAAAAAATAACAATGTCATCTGTGTACAGCGTTGTATGACCGCACAATTGTCATTCAAAGTGTGAGAGCGCTGAAAGCTGAAAATAGGCCTGGGCAGGTAGGGGGGTAAAAGTTCCCGGTAGGCAAAAAAAAACCAGGAAAGTGACATGAAGTTTGATGTATATTTGGGGCGTTCTGTATACAGTACATCCAGAGATCATAGAAAGTTCTATAAGGTTTTTCATATAGATATACTATATCCACACTCCTCCATTCATGTGCTCACTCCCTTATTTCTTATGTGAATTATTCCATGTATATTCTATTAGCTCATTTCTTCTTTGCGGTGACTGTAGGAGGAAAGACTTCTTTGCGGTGACTGTAGGAGGAAAGACTTCTTTGCAGAGACTGTAGGAGGAAAGACTTCTTTGCGGTGACTGTAGGAGGAAAGACTTCTTTGCAGAGACTGTAGGAGGAAAGACTTCTTTGCGGTGACTGTAGGAGGAAAGACTTCTTTGCGGTGACTGTAGGAGGAAAGACTTCTTTGCGGTGACTGTAGGAGGAAAGACTTCTTTGCGGTGACTGTAGGAGGAAAGACTTCTTTGCGGTGACTGTAGGAGGAAAGACTTCTTTGCGGTGACTGTAGGAGGAAAGACTTCTTTGCGGTGACTGTGAGAGAAAAGACTTCTTTGCGGTGACTGTAGGAGGAAAGACTTCTTTGCGGTGACTGTAGGAGGAAAGACTTCTTTGCGGTGACTTTAGGAGGAAAGACTTCTTTGCGGTGACTGTAGGAGGAAAGACTTCTTTGCGGTGACTGTAGGAGGAAAGACTTCTTTGCGGTGACTGTGGGAGGAAAGACTTCTTTGCGGTGACTGTAGGAGGAAAGACTTCTTTGCGGTGACTGTAGGAGGAAAGACTTCTTTGCGGTGACTGTAGGAGGAAAGACTTCTTTGCGGTGACTGTAGGAGGAAAGACTTCTTTGCAGAGACTGTAGGAGGAAAGACTTCTTTGCAGAGACTGTAGGAGGAAAGACTTCTTTGCGGTGACTGTAGGAGGAAAGACTTCTTTGCGGTGACTGTAGGAGGAAAGACTTCTTTGCGGTGACTGTAGGAGGAAAGACTTCTTTGCGGTGACTGTGAGAGAAAAGACTTCTTTGCGGTGACTGTAGGAGGAAAGACTTCTTTGCGGTGACTGTAGGAGGAAAGACTTCTTTGCGGTGACTGTAGGAGGAAAGACTTCTTTGCGGTGACTGTAGGAGGAAAGACTTCTTTGCGGTGACTGTAGGAGGAAAGACTTCTTTGCGGTGACTGTAGGAGGAAAGACTTCTTTGTTATGACCTTAAGAGGAAAGACCTCTTTGCGGTGACTGTAGTAGGAAAGTCTTCTTTGCAGAGACTGTAGGAGGAAAGACTTCTTTGCAGAGACTGTAGGAGGAAAGACTTCTTTGCGGTGACTGTAGGAGGAAAGACTTCTTTGCGGTGACTGTAGGAGGAAAGACTTCTTTGCGGTGACTGTAGGAGGAAAGACTTCTTTGCGGTGACTGTAGGAGGAAAGACTTCTTTGCAGAGACTGTAGGAGGAAAGACTTCTTTGCGGTGACTGTAGGAGGAAAGACTTCTTTGCGGTGACTGTAGGAGGAAAGACTTCTTTGCGGTGACTGTAGGAGGAAAGACTTCTTTGCGGTGACTGTAGGAGGAAAGACTTCTTTGCGGTGACTGTAGGAGGAAAGACTTCTTTGCGGTGACTGTGAGAGAAAAGACTTCTTTGCGGTGACTGTAGGAGGAAAGACTTCTTTGCGGTGACTGTAGGAGGAAAGACTTCTTTGCGGTGACTTTAGGAGGAAAGACTTCTTTGTGGTGACTGTAGGAGGAAAGACTTCTTTGCGGTGACTGTAGGAGGAAAGACTTCTTTGCGGTGACTGTGGGAGAAAAGACTTCTTTGCGGTGACTGTAGGAGGAAAGACTTCTTTGCGGTGACTGTAGGAGGAAAGACTTCTTTGCGGTGACTGTAGGAGGAAAGACTTCTTTGCGGTGACTGTAGGAGGAAAGACTTCTTTGCAGAGACTGTAGGAGGAAAGACTTCTTTGCAGAGACTGTAGGAGGAAAGACTTCTTTGCGGTGACTGTAGGAGGAAAGACTTCTTTGCGGTGACTGTAGGAGGAAAGACTTCTTTGCGGTGACTGTAGGAGGAAAGACTTCTTTGCGGTGACTGTGAGAGAAAAGACTTCTTTGCGGTGACTGTAGGAGGAAAGACTTCTTTGCGGTGACTGTAGGAGGAAAGACTTCTTTGCGGTGACTGTAGGAGGAAAGACTTCTTTGCGGTGACTGTAGGAGGAAAGACTTCTTTGCGGTGACTGTAGGAGGAAAGTCTTCTTTGCGGTGACTGTAGGAGGAAAGACTTCTTTGCGGTGACTGTAGGAGGAAAGACTTCTTTGCGGTGACTGTAGGAGGAAAGACTTCTTTGCGGTGACTGTAGGAGGAAAGACTTCTTTGCGGTGACTGTAGGAGGAAAGACTTCTTTGCGGTGACTGTAGGAGGAAAGACTTCTTTGCGGTGACTGTAGGAGGAAAGACTTCTTTGCGGTGACTGTAGTAGGAAAGTCTTCTTTGCGGTGACTGTATTAGGAAAAACTTCTTTGCGGTGACTGTAGGAGGAAAGACTTCTTTGCGGTGACTGTAGGAGGAAAGACTACTTTGCGGTTACTGTAGGAGGAAAGACTTCTTTGTGGTGACTGTAGGAGGAAAGACTTCTTTGTGGTGACTGCAGGAGGAAAGACTTCTTTGTGGTGACTGTAGGAGGAAAGACTTCTTTGTTATGACCTTAAGAGGAAAGACCTCTTTGCGGTGACTGTAGTAGGAAAGTCTTCTTTGCAGAGACTGTAGGAGGAAAGACTTCTTTGCGGTGACTGTAGGAGGAAAGACTTCTTTGCAGAGACTGTAGGAGGAAAGACTTCTTTGCGGTGACTGTAGGAGGAAAGACTTCTTTGCAGAGACTGTAGGAGGAAAGACTTCTTTGCGGTGACTGTAGGAGGAAAGACTTCTTTGCGGTGACTGTAGGAGGAAAGACTTCTTTGCGGTGACTGTAGGAGGAAAGACTTCTTTGCGGTGACTGTGAGAGAAAAGACTTCTTTGCGGTGACTGTAGGAGGAAAGACTTCTTTGCGGTGACTGTAGGAGGAAAGACTTCTTTGCGGTGACTGTAGGAGGAAAGACTTCTTTGCGGTGACTGTAGGAGGAAAGACTTCTTTGCGGTGACTGTAGGAGGAAAGACTTCTTTGCGGTGACTGTAGGAGGAAAGACTTCTTTGTTATGACCTTAAGAGGAAAGACCTCTTTGCGGTGACTGTAGTAGGAAAGTCTTCTTTGCAGAGACTGTAGGAGGAAAGACTTCTTTGCGGTGACTGTAGGAGGAAAGACTTCTTTGCAGAGACTGTAGGAGGAAAGACTTCTTTGCGGTGACTGTAGGAGGAAAGACTTCTTTGCAGAGACTGTAGGAGGAAAGACTTCTTTGCGGTGACTGTAGGAGGAAAGACTTCTTTGCGGTGACTGTAGGAGGAAAGACTTCTTTGCGGTGACTGTAGGAGGAAAGACTTCTTTGCAGAGACTGTAGGAGGAAAGACTTCTTTGCGGTGACTGTAGGAGGAAAGACTTCTTTGCGGTGACTGTAGGAGGAAAGACTTCTTTGCGGTGACTGTAGGAGGAAAGACTTCTTTGCGGTGACTGTAGGAGGAAAGACTTCTTTGCGGTGACTGTAGGAGGAAAGACTTCTTTGCGGTGACTGTGAGAGAAAAGACTTCTTTGCGGTGACTGTAGGAGGAAAGACTTCTTTGCGGTGACTGTAGGAGGAAAGACTTCTTTGCGGTGACTTTAGGAGGAAAGACTTCTTTGTGGTGACTGTAGGAGGAAAGACTTCTTTGCGGTGACTGTAGGAGGAAAGACTTCTTTGCGGTGACTGTGGGAGAAAAGACTTCTTTGCGGTGACTGTAGGAGGAAAGACTTCTTTGCGGTGACTGTAGGAGGAAAGACTTCTTTGCGGTGACTGTAGGAGGAAAGACTTCTTTGCGGTGACTGTAGGAGGAAAGACTTCTTTGCAGAGACTGTAGGAGGAAAGACTTCTTTGCAGAGACTGTAGGAGGAAAGACTTCTTTGCGGTGACTGTAGGAGGAAAGACTTCTTTGCGGTGACTGTAGGAGGAAAGACTTCTTTGCGGTGACTGTAGGAGGAAAGACTTCTTTGCGGTGACTGTGAGAGAAAAGACTTCTTTGCGGTGACTGTAGGAGGAAAGACTTCTTTGCGGTGACTGTAGGAGGAAAGACTTCTTTGCGGTGACTGTAGGAGGAAAGACTTCTTTGCGGTGACTGTAGGAGGAAAGACTTCTTTGCGGTGACTGTAGGAGGAAAGACTTCTTTGCGGTGACTGTAGGAGGAAAGACTTCTTTGCGGTGACTGTAGGAGGAAAGACTTCTTTGCGGTGACTGTAGGAGGAAAGACTTCTTTGCGGTGACTGTAGGAGGAAAGACTTCTTTGCGGTGACTGTAGGAGGAAAGACTTCTTTGCGGTGACTGTAGGAGGAAAGACTTCTTTGCGGTGACTGTAGGAGGAAAGACTTCTTTGCGGTGACTGTAGTAGGAAAGTCTTCTTTGCGGTGACTGTATTAGGAAAAACTTCTTTGCGGTGACTGTAGGAGGAAAGACTTCTTTGCGGTGACTGTAGGAGGAAAGACTACTTTGCGGTTACTGTAGGAGGAAAGACTTCTTTGTGGTGACTGTAGGAGGAAAGACTTCTTTGTGGTGACTGCAGGAGGAAAGACTTCTTTGTGGTGACTGTAGGAGGAAAGACTTCTTTGTTATGACCTTAAGAGGAAAGACCTCTTTGCGGTGACTGTAGTAGGAAAGTCTTCTTTGCAGAGACTGTAGGAGGAAAGACTTCTTTGCGGTGACTGTAGGAGGAAAGACTTCTTTGCGGTGACTGTAGGAGGAAAGACTTCTTTGCGGTGACTGTAGGAGGAAAGACTTCTTTGCGGTGACTGCAGGAGGAAAGACTTCTTTGCGGTGACTGTAGGAGGAAAGACTTCTTTCTGGTGACTGTAGGAGGAAAGACTTCTTTGCGGTGACTGTAGGAGGAAAGACTTCTTTGCTGTGACTGTATAAGGAAATGATTCCTTGCAGTGACTCTAGAAAGAAAGATTTTCTCTCCCTCCCTATGTAGAATTTTTTTTGGGGGGCCATATCTTTAGAGGTCTCTATAGGCAAACAGTATATGTTCTACATACTGGTTTGTGAATTGTGTTCCCAAGTTGGTGCGGCTATATCTAGGAACATGGAATGGACTTTCGATGGGAAGCTCCCTTGCTGGACAGGAACAGCTGTGAACGAATCTATGGGCACTATACTGTAAAGTGCTGCATAGCATTGAAGGTGGTGGTGGAGGTGGTGTGATGTAATCTCACAAAAAGACACAAGGGGGCGGTATGGTCTCATATCTTTATTATTCTGTCATTTATACCCGGCAGCAGGAAATTCTCTTCCAGCCGAATCAGAATTATCTTCATCCCAAAGCAATCTGATTCTTCCAGATCCTAAATTCTAAATGACATTCCTCCCACGACTTCAGACCCGATATGACGATGTCCGCGGTGGGCATTCACGTACGCTCGCCCATTGTCACCCTCTAAAAGCCTCACATGGATGTCAGCCAATAATCTCCAGTTCCCGGAAAAGACGCCTCTGCATGCGGTGCAGCGATATAAATTTGAATTCATGATTCCAAAAGAATATTTTTTCCGGACCGCCCACCACACATCTACTGCGGCAGGGTGGCCCGGCTGCGCAAAAACAACCTACCCGCACTTTGCCCCTTTCTTTCCGGGACTGGGAGCGCGGGGGTGCGGTGCCGCCGCCTGTGACCGGCTTCCACTGCGATTGGGCACAGCAGGAGCCAATCAGCGGGACGCGATGTCCGATGGGACCCGCCGATCGTTGACAGGAGAGGCAGAACGGCGGTCTGGCTATGTAAACAAGGCAGACCGCCGTTCTGTGAGGGAGGGAAATACAGACCTTGTGTTTCTGCTAAGCGGAAACACAGATCTCTGTTTTCCTCCAGTTAAGCCATTTACCCCCCCACAGTTAGTAATCACTCCCTAGGAACACACTTAACCCTTTGATCGCCCCCGGTTAACCTCTTAAGGACCAGCCTCGTTTTGGATTTTTGGTGTTTAAAACAGGTTTTTTTGCTAGAAAATTACTTAGAACCCCCAAACATTAAATATTGTTTTTTTTTTTTTCTAACACCCTAGAGAATAAAATGGCGGTCGTTGCAATACTTCTTTTTGCACCGTATTTGCGCAGCAGTCTTATAAGCGCACTTTTTTTGGAAAAAATTCACTTTTTTGAACAAAAAAATAAGACAACAGTAAAGTTAGCCCAATTTTTTTTTTATATTGTGAAAGATAATGTTACGCCGAGTAAATTGATACCCAACATGTCACGCTTCAAAATTGCGCCCCGCTCGTGGAATAGCGTCAAACTTTTACCCTCAAAAATCTCCATAGGCGACGTTTAAAAAAAATTCTACAGGTTGCATGTTTTGCGTTACAGAGGAGGTCTGGGGCTAGAATCATTGCTCTCGCTCTACCGGTCGCGGCGATACCTCACATGTGTGGTTTGACCACCGTTTTCATATGCAGGCGCTACTCGCGTATGCGTTCGCTTCTGCGCGCAAGCTC
Organism: Aquarana catesbeiana; assembly: GCF_042186555.1. Lineage (NCBI taxonomy): Eukaryota > Metazoa > Chordata > Amphibia > Anura > Ranidae > Aquarana > Aquarana catesbeiana. Next base: position 17,797,524 of record NC_133330.1, on the reverse strand, counting down.
GTCGGGACGGGGGGTTTTTTTTTTTTTTAAATAATTATTTTTATTATTTATTTTACATTATTTTATTTTTTTTTACACTGTTTAAAAAAAAAAAAGTGTCACTTTTATTCCTTTTACAAGGAATGTAAACATCCCTTGTCATAGAAAAAAGCATGACAGGTCCTCTTAAATATGAGATATGGGGGATCAAAAAGACCTCAGATCTCATATTTACACTAAAATTTAAAAAATGACATTGAAAAAAATGTGCCTTTAAGAGGCGTGGGCGGGAGTGACGTTTTGACGTCGCTTCCGCCCAGCAGTGTCATGGAGACGAGTGGGCGCCATCTTAGCCTCACTCGTCTCCAGGCACAGGACAGAGGCGGACGCGATCGCTTCTGCCGCTACGACGGCTCCGGTAAGCGGCGGAGGCCACCGGATCGTGGCGGGAGGGGGGGGCCCTCTCCCTTCACCGATAAAAGTGATCTCGCAGCGAATCCGCCGCAGGGACCACTTTTATCAGAAAGCCGACCGCCGCACGAAAACGGCGATACCGGGGTTATGGCAGCTAGCTGCTGCCGTAACAACGGTATCCCCCTTCAAAGTTTGGACGTACATCGGCGTGCGGCGGTCCGGAAGTGATTAACCCATTCCTTGCCAGTGTCATTAGTACAGTGACAGTGCTTTTTTTTTTTTTTTTTTTTTAGCACTGATCACTGTATTGGTGTCACTGGTCCCTAAAAAGTGTCATTTAGCCGCCGAAATTTCCTGCGCAAAAATCACGTACCGGTAGGTGATTTTGTGCACTGGGGAACACGCGTCCCGCCCGCGACCCGCTCCCGCTGTGATCGGGCGGACACGATGTCCCCTGGGACCCGCCGATCGTTCTCTGGAGAGGCAGGGCGGCGGTCCGCCTATGTAAACAAGGCAGATCGCTGTTCTGTGAAGGAGGAAGATGGAGATCTTGTGTTTCTGCTAAGCAGGAACACAGATTTCTGTCTTCCTCCAGTTACAGCACCCCCCCCCCCCGTTAGTAATCACTCCCTAGGAGCATATTTAACCCTTTGATCGCCCCAGATGTTATCCCCTTCTCATTAGTACAGTGACAGTGCTTTTTTTTTTTTTTTTTTTTTTTTTAGCACTGATCCCTGTATTAGTGTCACTGGTCCCCAAAAAGTGTCAGAGTGTCCGCCGCAATATTGCAGTACCAGCTAAAAAACGCTGATCGCCGCCATTACTAGTAAAAAAAAAAAAATGAATAAATGAAAATTCCATAAATACATCCCACAGTTTGTAGACGCTATAACTTTTGCGCAAACTGATCAATATACGCTTATTGGGATTTTTTTTTTTAACAAAAACATGTAGCAGAATACATAGTGGTCTAAATTGATGAAGAAATTGGATTTTTTTTTTTTTTTTTTGTGGATATGTTTTATAGCATAAAGTAAAAAATATAAATTTCTTTTTAAATTGTCGTTTTTTTTTTTTTGTTTATAGCGCAAAAAATTAAAAACCGCAGAGGTGATCAAATACCACCATAAGAAAGCTCTATTTGTGGGGGGAAAAAAAAGGACAAACATTTACTTTAGGTACAGCGCCGCACGACCGCGTAATTGTCGGCTAAAGTAACGCAGTGCCGTAACGCAAAAAAAATGGCCTGGTCATGAAGGGAGGTAAATCTCCTGGAGCTGAAGGTGGTTAATATATAATCTACATAAATCCTACATCAGTTTTTGACCTTTGTAATTTGTACTTTTATAATGAAGGCAAGCGATCGAATTCCATCTAATAGTTTTTACAGTTACAGAATGGGATTTGATTGGCTGCCATTAATCATTTTCTTCGTAGTCCTCCAGCCTATGTAATGCCAGAAGCAGATTATTGTATAATTATGGAATGTTTGAAGTCGCTGTTTTCATGGACGTGTCCTAAAGATGATATGATAATGTAATCCAATGGAGGGACGCCTGTCCTCTGCGCTGTCACACGCGGACCGCCGCAGACGCCGTGTTGAGTGATTTGTGGTCCTGCTGACTCCACACACAGAAATCGGAGAGGAAATTGATTTTTCTGCCTTCAGAGGTAATAGGAGAAGATTCTGTGCAGCCGCTGTGGAGATTGGAGGTCACAGAATTCAAGGTGAGACCAGCAAACCGACACGTCTCCCAACTCTAAGTCATGCATCTGTACACACACTAGATTACCAAAAGTATTGGGACGCCTGCCTTTACACGCACATGAACTTTAATGACATCCCAATCTTAGTCCCGTAGGGTTCAATATTGGGTTGGCCCACCCTTTACAGCTATAACAGCTTCATCTCTAATTAATGTACAGAACTTTGGCACAGTTAGGTGAACCTCCCACAAGCCAAACCCAGGTACAGTATATTACCAAAAGTAACATGAACTTTAATGACATCCCAGTCTTAGTCCGTAGGGTTCAATATTGAGTTGGCCCACCCTTTGCAGCTATAACAGCTTCAACTCTTCTGGGAAGGCCGTCCACAAGGTTTAGGAGGGTGTCTATGGGAATGTTTGACCATTCTTCCAGAAGCGCATTTGTGAGGTCAGGCACTGATGTTGGACGAGAAAGCCTGGCTCGCAGTCTCCGCTTTAATTCAACCAAAATGTGTTCTATCGGGTTGAGGCCAGTCAAGTTCCTCCACCCCAAACTTGCTCCTCCATGTCTTTATGGACGTTGCTTTGTGCTCTGGTGCGCAGTCATGTTGGAACAGGAAGGGGCCATCCCCAAACTGTTCCCACGAAGTTGGGAGCATGAAATTGTCCAAAATATTTTGGTATGCTGACGCCTTAAGGGTTTCCTTCACTGGAACTAAGGGGCCAAGCCCAACCCCCTAAAAATTAACCCAACACCATAATCACTCCCTCAACTAAATGATTTGGACCAGTGCGAGGTCCATAAAGACATGGAAGAGCGAGCCTGGGGTGGAGGAACTTGACTGGCCTCAACCCGATAGAACACCTTTGGGATGAATTACAGCCGAGACTGCGAGCCAGGTCTTCTCGTCCAACATCAGTGCCTGGCCTCACAAATGCGCTTCTAGAAGAATGGTCAAACATTCCCATAGACACACTCCTAAACCTTGTGGACGGCCTTCCCAGAAGAGGTGAAGCTGTTATAGCTGCCAAAGGGTGGGCCAACTCAATATTGAACCCTACGGACTAAGACTGGGATGTCATTAAAGTTCATGTTACTTTTGGTAATATACTGTACCTGGGTTTGGCTTGTGGGAGGTTCACCTAACTGTGCCAAAGTTCTGTACATTAAGCTGAACCCCTTTAAAGCCAATGAGAGCCTTACCTTCAATATTGAACCCTATGGACTAAGACTGGGATGCTATTGAATTTCATGTGCGTGTAAAGGCAGGTGTCCCAATACTTTTGACAATATAGTGTATATCTGTGCAAGACATCAAAGTCCTCTATGACAGAATTAGGTAACAGAGATATCTCTTCATCCATTGGGCAAGGAAGTCTATATTTCATCAAATGTTTGTACATAGATCCATGTATGAATATTGCGACCCTGGGCCGTTGTTCTCGGGTCAGCCTGGTCTTTTCCATCTCCGTCTGGCTCCAGTCAATTCATAAACACACAAATATTTCATCGTTACGTCTCTCCTTCCCGGGTGATGTGTCTCAATTTCGATCACTTATCACTTTTTTTTTTTTAAACATCACTTAAACTTCAACATTTTTGTCCGTGAAGTTTTTGTCATTGCGTAGACTTGGAGATTGAGTCTTTGTGTGCCACACCAAAATCTGCCGATTAAACAAGAATTGTCAAGATATACTTCAAATTCTCATCAAATCCTGCTGTAAGTTATATTTTTGATAGTGGAATAATAGCAAAGAACCACCCCCCCCCCCCCCCCCAGTGTGGAGGAGTATTGGAGTACCTGGCGACTTACCTTGGTGCAGTTGTCAGCCTTGGGCTCCAGCTCCTCCATTGTCACCAGGTCCTGCAGTAGACTGGGCTCTTGGTACCCCCCGGGTAAATCCAGACGAAACGTTGCTTTGCGCTTCTCCAGGATTAGCTTCAAGTTAATGGCGAATCCGGCCATGTCTATGGCGAATGACCGCTCTGGGACAAATTTCACCAACCACCCGACCACCTTCCCCTCCACGTTCACCTTCACCGATTCATAGCGGAGGTCCCCAACAAAAGCCACGGGCCAAACCGAGACCTTCTTTGTGTATCTCATCTGTAAAGAGGACCAGTGTCAATGAGCTAATCAGCACTTACCAAGTACTTTTTTTCAGGTGTGTGTTGGACCAGCTATGAAGGAAGGTGCTTCACAAATGATTGCAAATATAATTAACCAAAACCTCCGTCTTTCAATGAATTTTTTGAACTGGTTTAAGCTCTCCAAGTTCAATTATTTGCTTAAAGAGTAACTCCACTTTTGTTGAGAAAAAAAAAAAAAACATTCCCCTTTCATGTGACCCTCGCACCTCTCCTGCAGCTGCGACAACCCCCTCATTGTTGCCCCCAACTTGTCTCAGCAGTCAGCAGCAGAGAGGAGGACGGAACTCCTCCACCAGACACAGAGAGGCTCATATCTCCTCCCCACCCCCTCTTTTTCCCGTCTCAGCAGAGAGGAAGACACAGAACTCCTCATACAGATCTTACGCCTCTCTAGCACCCCCTTCTATCCGCCTCCCCTGGTCATCCGCATTCAGCAGACTCCAGCCCTCCTCTGGTCCTCCTGCAGACTTTCTGCTCCCCAGCCCCACCCCCAGCTTCTTCCCGGCAGCAACACAAGTTAAAGAGGGAGTCCACCTGAAAAAAAAAAAATATTAAAAGCCAGCAGCTACAAATACTGCAGCTGCTGACTTTTAATAAACGGACACTTACCTGTCCCAGGGTCCAGGGATGTCGGCAGCCGAAGCCGAGCAATAGCTCGGCTCTCAGCTGCTGCCGCCGCCATTCTCGGTGAGGGAATCAAGAAGTGAAGCGTTGCGGCTTCACTTCCCGGTTCCCTACTGCGCATGCGCGAGCCGCGCTGCGCGTCCTAAGTGGTCCCCGCTATCTCCTGGGACCTGTGTGTTTCCCGGGAGGGGGCGTGACTCGGGAGTCTATTCCCGGAAGTGGGTGCAGATACCTGTCTAATACAGGTATCTGCACCCCCCCCCCCCTGAAAGGTGCCAAATGTGGCACCGGAGGGGGGGAGGAATTAGATGAGTGGAAGTTCCACTTTTGGGTGGAACTCCGCTTTAAGGGGGTGGTGCGCTTTGATGTAGGAGAGGGTGAGGGACTCTAACTTCTGATCGTGGGGGGGGGTGGGGGGGTGCTCAAAGACATTTGAAGTAAGGGGAGTGGGGTGCACTGGACATCCATAGCTCCCAACTGTCCCTGATTTGGAACAAAGTCCCTCTGTCCCTCTTTCCTCCTCATTTGTCCCTCATTTTGATCTGAACTACATACAGGTGCATCTCATAAAATTAGAATATCATCAAAAAGTTAATTTATTTCAGTAATTCAATTCAAAAAGTGAAACTCATATATTTTATATACCGTATATACTTGAGTATAAGCCGAGTTTTTCAGCACATTTCTTTGTGCTGAAAGTGCCCCCCTCGGCTTATTCTCGAGTCAAGCACTTTTCTGCAGCATAGAATGACATTTTCCGAACCGACTTTGGGGCCCCGTATCTCAGGAACCCCAAATTTGGTGTGCAAACCCAGTGGAGCTAGCACTATAACATATCCAAAGCTGGGGTTCCTAGCACCAAGTGGCCCTGAGATACGAGGCCCCAAAGTCGGTTCAGAAAATGTCATTCTCTGCTGCAGAAAAGTGCTTGACATTTTCTGAACCGACTTTGGGGTTATGTATCTCGGGGCCACTTGGTGCTAGGAACCCCAGCTTTGGATATGTTATAGTGCTAGCTCCACTGGGTTTGCACACCAAAGTTGGGTTTCCTAGCACCAAGTGGCTCTGAGATACGGGGCCCCAAATTTGGTCAACTGTGTCCATCTGCAACAATGTAATTTCAGGACCCTTTGGGTCCAGAGACAAATGGCTGCAAATGGGCACAGTGAGGCTGCAAATGGGCATTGTTGACCCTCTTTTTCACTTACAGTAGCTGTGCATTTCTCACCCTAGGCTTATACTCGAGTCAATACGGTTTCCCAGTTTTTTGTGGTAAAATTAGGTGCCGCGGCTTATATTCGGGCCGACTTATACTCGAGTATATACGATAGATACACACAGAACATAAAAAAAAAAAACAACTATCGAGCTTCGTACCATTGGTCCAAGCTGTCCAATAAAAATGCTGCAGTGGAGGCTCTCCTCTCACTGCAGTGTCATAAAAGGGGGCGTGTCTAAAAAGACAAATGCTCCCTTCCAGCCCAGCCCTCTTAACGAGAAGGCAAAACATGTGTTTATGGGTATAAGATTTACCCACAATCCCATGTTTTTCTCACACAGTTAAGAGGGAGAATGAGAATCTGCTGCCTGCTGAAAAGGTACAAGCTAAATCGTATATTATTATGTTATATGTTATAAGATAATAATTTATTTATCAATTTACTGTGAAATTACTGGCTGGAAGTTATAACTTCAAACTTCAGTAATTTTTGTCTATTAAGTCACCTGCTTGAGTACAGATTTTGAAAATATAGTAAATTACCTTAAAAACAATATATAATAATTATTTGTATATTACTTATGGTAATTAACCCCTTGCCACCCAGGCCAAATCTGACAATTCTCTCCTACATGTAAAAATGATCTAATGTTTACTTGGCAGCCTCTGTAATAGGAAGTCCCGTCTCCTAGGCCACCATTGGACCACTGTTCTGTCTATCATAGGAGATTCTCACTGTATTTAATCTGTCGGCGCTTGTCCCGCCCCCCTCCCTGTCCCCCCTAGGCTGTAGATGGGCATCGATTAGGCTGCATTGATCGCAATGGTGAGGCTGCTGCATTGATGGCAATGGTGAGGCTGCTGCATTAATGGCAATGGTGAGGCTGCAGATGGGCACTGACCCTTATTTTGCTTCAAAGTTCCTTATTTAAAATGTAAGTTTTTTTCCTGAAACTTCCCTCTTAAAATGAATGTGCGTGTTATACGCCGATAAATACGGTATATCTTTTCATGTGACAACACTGAAGAAATGACACTTTGCTACAATGTAAAGTAGTGAGTGTACAGCTTGTATAACAGTGTAAATTTGCTGTCCCCTCAAAATAACTCAACACACAGCCATTAATGTCTAAACTGCTGGCAACAAAAGTGAGTACACCCCTAAGTGAAAATGTCCAAATTTGGCCCAATTAGCCATTTTCCCTCCCCAGGTGTCATGTGACTCATTAGTGTTACAAGGTCTCAGGTGTGAATGGGGAGCAGGTGTGTTAAATTTGATGTTATCGCTCTCACTTTCTCATAGTGGTCACTGGAAGTTCAACATGGCACCTCATGGCAAAGAACTCTCTGAGGATCTGAAAAAAAGAATTGTTGCTCTACATAAAGATGGCCTAGGCTATAAGAAGATTGTCAAGACCCTGAAACTGAGCTGCAGCACGGTGGCCAAGACCATACAGCGGTTTAATAGAACAGGTTCCATTTAAAACAGGCCTCTCCATGGTCAACCAAAGAAGTTTAGTGCACATGCTCAGTTTCATATCCAGAGGTTGTCTTTGGGAAATAGATGTATGAGCGCTGCCAGCATTGCTGCAGAAGTTGAAGGGGTGGGGGGTCAGCCTGTCAGTGCTCAGACCATACACTGCACACTGCATCAAATTGGTCTGCATGGCTGTCATCCCAGAAGGAAGCCTCTTCTAAAGATGATAGACAAGAAAGCCTGCAAACAGTTTGCTGAAGACAAGCAGACTAAGGACATGGATTACTGGAACCATGTCCTGTGGTCTGATGAGACCAAGATAAACTTATTTGGTTCAGATGGTGACAAGCGTGTGTGGCGGCAACCAGGTGAGGAGTACAAAGACAAGTGGGTCTTGCCTACAGTAAAGCATGATGGTGGGAGTGTCATGGTCTGGGGCTGCATGAGTGCTGCCGGCACTGGGGAACTACAGATCATTGAGGGAACCATGAATGCCAACATGTACTGTGACATACTAAAGCCAAGCATGATCCCCTACTTTTGAAGACTGGGCTGCAGGGCAGTATTCCAACATAATAACGACCCCAAGCACACCTCCAAGATGACCATTGCCTTGCTAAAGAAGCTGAGGGTAAAGGTGATGGACTGGGCAAGCATGTCTACAGACCTAAACCCTATTGAGCATCTGTGGGGCATCCTCAAACAGAAGATGGAGAAGCAGCTTTGCATAGTTGCCAACTGTCCCGGATTTCTCGGGACATTCCCGGGACTTAGACTCCATTCCCGAATTTGTGGTGTCCCAGGAAATGTCCCGAGAAATCCGGTTCTCGATTTTCGCCGCCGCTAGAGGTCCGCGGCCAGCGGAGACATTGTCTCCGCCGGCCGCCATCTTAAAGAAGTTCAGGAAGACGGCTAGGGGGGCTAGACGGAGCTCCTGCGTCGCCGCTCACCCTCTGCCTCGCCCCGCCTACCCCCCGCCCCGCTACCAGTCTGTTAGGGAAAGGGGCGGGGGTCCTAGCCATGCGGCCGGCAGACACACTAGGACACCTCTGAGGTAGGGGGGGCGCACCGCTGTGGGAATCTGATGTAAGGGGGGCTCCACTGGGGACACCTGATGTAAGGGGGGCTCCACTGGGGACACCTAATGTGAGGGGGGCTCCACTGGGGACACCTAATGTGAGGGGGGCTCCACTGGGGACACCTAATGTGAGGGGGGGCTCCACTGGGGACACCTAATGTGAGGGGGGGGCTCCACTGGGGACACCTGATGTGAGGGGGGGGCTCCACTGGGGACACCTAATGTGAGGGGGGCTCCACTGGGGACACCTAATGTGAGGGGGGCTCCACTGGGGACACCTAATGTGAGGGGGGCTCCACTGGGGACACCTAATGTGAGGGGGGGCTCCACTGGGGACACCTGATGTGAGGGGGGGCTCCACTGGGGACACCTGATGGGAGGGGGGGCTCCACTGGGGACACCTAATGTGAGGGGGGCTCCACTGGAGACACCTAATGTGAGGGGGGGCTCCACTGGGGACACCTGATGTGAGGGGGGGGCTCCACTGGGGACACCTGATGTGGGGGGGGGCTCCACTGGGGACACCTGATGTGAGGGGGGGCTCCACTGGGGACACCTGATGTGAGGGGGGGCTCCACTGGGGACACCTGATGTGAGGGGGGGCTCTGCTGAGGACTCCTGGTGTGAGGGGGGGCTCTGCCGAGGACTCCTGGTGTGAGGGGGGCTCTGCCGAGGACTCCTGGTGTGAGGGGGGCTCTGCCGAGGACTCCTGGTGTGAGGGGGGCTCTGCCGAGGACTCCTGGTGTGAGGGGGGGCTCTGCCGAGGACTCCTGGTGTGAGGGGGGGCTCCGCCGAGGACTCCTGGTGTGAGGGGGGCTCTGCCGAGGACTCCTGGTGTGAGGGGGGGCTCTGCCGAGGACTCCTGGTGTGAGGGGGGGCTCTGCCGAGGACTCCTGGTGTGAGGGGGGGCTCTGCCGAGGACTCCTGGTGTGAGGGGGGGCTCCGCCGAGGACTCCTGGTGTGAGGGGGGGCTCTGCCGAGGACTCCTGGTGTGAGGGGGGGCTCCGCCGAGGACTCCTGGTGTGAGGGGGGGCACCGCCGGGGGACTCCTGGTGTGAGGGGGGCTCCTATGGGGACATCTGATGTAAGGGGGGCTCCGCTGGGGGCACCTGATGCAAGGACGGACTCTGCTGGGACACCTGATGCAAGGACGGACTCTGCTGGGACATCTGACGCAAGGACGGACGGCTGGTGGCAGGCGACGTGGCTAGTGACACGCTCAGGGCTCCCACTGATTCTGCATTATGGTGAGTTGAATGATTTAATTTTATATTACAATGTAATAATAGAAATAATGCACTTCAATCATCCTGACACCATAACAACCATGGTGCCGGGATGATTGAAGTGCTAACACCCGGTGCTTGGAGTATCTTTATCTGCTGATTGTTAAACTTTCTAGAATACACATATTTTTATTGTGTAGGATCTAGGGCTGCTGTCTCGTCATTTCCCTCTCCCCTTTCCCCCTCTCCCCCTCTCCCCCTTTCCCTCTCCATCCCTCATTCATCTCAGACTCTAACCACGCCCTCTTGAGCCACGCCCATTTAAGCCACACCCGCCATGTCGCGTAAACCACGCCCATTTTTTTGCTACGCGCGCCGCACTTGTATATTTTTCCTAATCCACGCCTGCAAACGAATGCCCCGCCCCTAATTATTGTACGGCTCCGCCTACAGCCAAAAAAGTGTCCCACATTTTTTTTTTTTACGATGTTGGCAACTATGGCTTTGTGATGTCATCATGGAGGAGTGGAAGAGGACTCCAGTGGCAACCTGTGAAGCTCTGGTGAACTCCATGCCCAAGAGGGTTAAGGCAGTGCTGGAAAATAATGGTGGCCACACACAATATTGACACTTTGGGCCCAATTTGGACATTTTCACTTAGGGGTGTACTCACTTTTGTTGCCAGCGGTTTAGACATTAATGGCTGTGTGTTGAGTTATTTTGAGGGGACTGCAAATTTACACTGTTATACAAGCTGTACACTCACTACTTTACATTGTAGACAAGTGTCATTTCTTCAGTGTTGTCACATGAAAAGATAGAATAAAATATTTACAAAAATGTGAGGGGTGTACTGACTTTTGTGAGATACTGTATATACATTGGTGGTCATTAGGACGATGATTGTCTGTTACACTGGTGGTGAGTAGTTGGAAGACTGTCCATTACATTGGTGGTGAAAAGGGGGGAAGACTGTCCATTACAATGATGGTCAGTGGGAGAAAACTGTCAGTTACATTGGTGATGAGAAGGGCAATGCAGTCAAAGCATAGCAAGTAGTAGATGGTTTTATTTGTACAATTGACAACTTGTAGTGTACGAGACATCAAAGCACATATTAGACCCACCAGGGGGTCAGAAGGGCAGTCGCGATGGGACCCGCGTGTGAAGGCAAGGATGCCTGCACCATATAGGGTCTAGCCGGGTAGTGTGCAGGGTGTCTGGCCAGGTGGTATGCAGCATGTGTAGATGGTGAAGAAAACAGGTGTCCACCCTATACGGTGCGGACATCCTTGCCTCCACACGAGGGTCCCCGCGCAACTGCCTTTCCGACCCCTAGCAGATCTGATATGCGTTTTTGATGTCTACTACACTGTAAGTTGCCAATTGTACAAATAAAACGACGGTCTTTTATTGCATGTTGCACTTAGAGTGGCGCTCTTTGTTTTTGTGTACTTAGATGAGTGAGGGGGAAGACCGTCCATTACATTGGTGGTCTATAGGAAGAACAACTCCCAGTACAGGTGTTTAGGAGGTGTAAGACTTTCCCTGTCCTTTGCTGGGCCTTGCTGTATAAGACCTTTCGAGTCGAAGACTGTGTTGTGGCTAAACTATAAAGTAATCCAGTAAATATATCCCTATTATATAGAACAGGGGTCTCCAAACTGCAGCCTGCAGGCCATATGTGGCCCATTGCTTGTCTTTTTCTATCCCCTAGGGGCACTGTTCCTCCCATTTATACAAGGCACAATTCCTCCCTCTGACACCAACGATGAGGCACCAATCCTTCCACTGACACCAACAGTGGGGCATAATACCTGCAACTGTCACCAACAATGGGGCACTATTCCTTCTCCTGCTGACCACAGGCACTATGTATTTTTTTTTCTCCCACTGACCACCAAGCCTGAAGCATTGTCTACTCCCACTATCCCCACTCAAGTCTGAAGGATAGTAAATTAGTCCTTTGTCAAGAAAGTTTGGAGACCCCTGATACAGAACATGCTGTAAGATCTGTCTAAGACAGGGCATACACAGGTAGATCTCTCATCAAATCATTGTCCAACAGAGAGATTTGCTTTTTACTCCCCACAGATAAACCCTGTTAGACCATTTTACCTATGGACTTGGGTGCTCATTTTGTTCTACTCACCAAAAAATGATTTACAAAAAAGTTTGGTGTTTGCCAACTTATTGCAGCTAAACATGCCCAGAGTTGGCGCACTGGTAGCACAATATGGTGTGTGTATGGGCCAAGCTGACACTTGGTTGCATTTAGAATGAGACAGGTCAGTGCAGCCTCCCTGACCCCCCCCCCCCTGTGGATGACACTGAGACATGGTACACATCCCCACGGCTCACCTCTTCAAAGATCTCCAGGCTGTAGGTATTGTCATCATCTGCGAAGTACACCACTCCCTCGGGGGCATCCTCAGGGTAAAATGTCTCCCGCAGCCAGCTGAGGCCCAAATTCCTTTGGAAGGTCCCACGGGCTTTGGTCACCCCTTCCATGGTCTGGATGCACAGGTGAGTGTACGGGATCCCTGAGTTCTGCAGGAGGTTCGCGACTAGCTGAGTCTTTTGTGGGGCATCTTCCACCACAATCCAGTGCAGGGCTGGGACTTGCCGAAACGTTTGGGAGAGGCGAGTCAGTTCTGCTTTCTGGACTAGACGGGTGTACGTTGGGGTGATGAGGAAGATGGTGGGAATTGTGACCTTCTCCGACTCAAAACTCCGTAATTTAAGAGCTGAAAAAAATGAAAATATGAATTAATCCCAAGAATGTGTGTTTAAAACCTACCAATTTTTGTGTAAAGTGTTGAGAAATATAAAAGAGTTAATAAGCTCTTGATTGGACTCATATTGGTTAAACAGATAGTAGATTTTCCCGGAATCACCCTCAAAGAGCCACCGGAATCGCCAACTTATCATGGAGTGGGGCTTCCAGTTCTCCTCCGAACCAAAGTTCTTTTTTTAAATTAGAAAGGTGTTTTGTTGTAAACACAGAAAAGAGGAATTGTATAGTAAAATAAAATACACATTTCCAGCACATACAAAGCCTGAACCCAACTTCAAACTGTACCCTAGTTCTAAGTCTACCCATCACCCTAGTTTTAATCCTTATTCTAACCCTAACTCTAGTTTTAACCCTAACACTAGTTCTTGTTCTAACCCTTGTTTGAACCTTAGTTTTAACTGTAATTCTACACCCAACTGTCAGGGCTGGGCTCAGCCCTTCCTTCTCAGAGCTGGCGGCTCAGCTGTTGGCTAATTGCCAGCTCCTATCTCTCCACAGTTACTCAGCTGTTGATGATATCCTGCTCCTCAGTCCTGCTGACTTAAGCCGTTCAGCCCAGTGGATCTCTGCCTTCGCCTTGGTCAACATCACAGAAACTCTCTCCTGTGATCCTGTTTAAGATTTGCTTTGCTGACATTCCTTCTGGCTCCAGATCCTGCTTGCTGTTCCACTACATTGATCCCTGACTTCTGGCTTGGCTGACTATCCTTTCCGGTTACTGAAGTTTGGCTATGTTTTGACTACGTTTGTTCTTTTTACTTTTATTATTAAACAAGTGTAATTTAACTGTACTTCTGTCTCAGCCTGATTTCATGGTTTCTGACACCAACCCTAGCTGGATTAACTACTACTAGATATACCATGACCTGAACAAATGGGAACCGTGACACAAAATTGGCAATTGTTTGTGGGATAAAATTAATAACAATAGCTGTGCTATTGTCTGTAATTATAAAGTGACAATTACTATATAAAGTGCAAGTTGTGCTTAAAAAGTGCTAAACAGGCTTAAAAAAATGCAATACTGTTGAAAAAAAGTGTTCCTCCTGCGTATTCCCAAGTAAAAGTGCTTTATTTTGTGCAAAAAAATATGCAAATCTTCATGCTCAGTCAGCAACCAAAAAAGGCCCTCCTAGGACCGCACACACCGAATGTTGTTGACCCCCTAAGCATATACTAAGGTAGGTCAAAACACACTTAATGTGACTGGTCAGTCTCTCGTGTTGCTCCCCATCTGGGTCACATTTATTCATACAAAGGAAACCAGAGAGGGTATCATCGCATAACACCTTTTATTATACAAATACAAGTTTTGGACACTCACATTTTCTGGGTGCCTATCCGGCACCAGGAACTATCTGCTGTCAATCTGAATCAAGTCGCACTCATCCTGAGTCTCCAATGGCTTGTAAAAGCCAGTTTGTGTTCCACCTGGCAGGAAGTGGAAATGACGTAGTGCCGTGCGTGTGCGCCCCTGCGTGTTTCGTCACTAGGACATTATCAGGAGACGCTGGTATGTGCTTAGGGTGTCAAAAACCATCAGGGAGTGTGGTCCTAGAAGGGATTTTTTTTGGTTGGTGATTGAGCACGAAGATTTGCAGCTTTTTTGCACAAGATAAAACACCTTTCTTTGGGAATACGCAGGTTAAGCACTTTTTTCAACACTATTTCAACACTACTGTTTAGCACTTTTTAAGCACAACAGTTGTTATTAATTTTATCACTGATTGTGTTTCACACAAATTATAGCAGCAGTTTTCCGACTTTTTTTAAATTTTTTTTTTAATGATATATTTGATTAATTTGATGTATCACTGGAGGTATAGCGCAGCTTACACACACTTACTGGTGAGAACTGAAGAAGCTGCTTGAATAAGTGAGAAAATGCCTTTACAAAAACAAAATTTAAGTCCGGTTAAATGTGATTATATTACTACCGGACAAATAAGGCCCTTCACTAGACATTTATGATTTGTTTTGTTACAAAACGAAATTCGGGTAAAATTTTTGTTATTCAGAGAACTGCGCTATGTAAACTGCTTAAAGCGCTACGTAAACTCCTGTATAATCCTGTATAATAATAATAATATAATAATCCAAATCCCCGAATCAGAATAGTAATGAATTTCAATTAATTAAATTATATATATAAAATGAATAGTTTATTTATATTCATCCATTTAATTTGGATGACAGGATGCGATAGTTTGGGCCTCTTGTTAATGTTTGTAGCATCCAAAATAACGTAGCGACACTACGAATGATCCGAATTGGTTCAGATTCTTTTATTTTAGTTGTCTCTTGGATAATCGGTCAATTCTTTTAGCATTAACATTTCTCATTATTATAAAAAGTGCACTACATGGGGAATGGAAACATTAAATACAGGAAGGTATAAAAGTGAAAGTTGATTCCTACTTGTGTTGAGCTTGGATGGAGGTGGATCCATCAGAATCTCTGAATCATAACATAACAATTGAATCTGAAATTAATTTTGTTCCATTCGTTAATTTCGTTACTCCAGTCAATATCATCCAATCAGCTCATTCCATTTCTCTTTATGGGTTAGACTAGCAGGAATGACTCAGAGTGCATAAGTAACCCCCCGAAAAAACAAATTAACATTTTAAAGTTAATATACCCAATCTTCCGAAATAACTTCCAAAAATACGACTCGATTCCCAACAACGAACATACTAAATGGCTCCAAATTTACGAAAACGAATCATTCTAAGAACCAATGTGATGAAATTAAATGATTTACTTAACAAATTGATCCAAAACTAAACTAAATACATTTTTTCATTGTGCACATCTCTATCCTTCGCAGACATCCCTAAAACAGTTTTTAACCCTAATTCTAAATACTCTAATCTTAATCCTAGGCCTAGTTTTAAAATTCCCCCTAGTTCTAACTCTAACCCTATTTCTAATCCTAATCCTAGTTTACACTTTCATTCTGACCCTGAACCAAGTTCTAACTCTTGTTCAAATCTTAACCCTAGATCTAACCTTAATTCTAAGGCTACCCCAACCCAAGTTCTGCGTTAACCCTAATTGTAACCGTAATTATAATTCTAACCCTATTTCTAACTCAAATTCTAGTTTAACCTCAAATCCAGCTCTCATCCAAACCTTACCTTAGTTGTAAATCTTCCCCTCACCCTAATTTGAATCCTTATTATAAACCTAACTCTAGTTCTAACTTGTTTTAACCATAGTTCTAGCACTAACCCTAGGCTGAACCCTAGTTTTAACCATAATTTTATGCCTAACTTTAGTTGGATTAACTATTACTAGATATATTGTGACCTGAATAAATGAGAATCTTCAGAGACATATTGAAAATCATTTGGAGATGTATACCCTGAAACTGGTCAGAACAGAAGAAGTTGCTCAAATAACCTACAAAACGTCTTTAACATTACAGAACCAAAACAGAAGTCCAGTTGAATGACTAACTACTACTAGATAGACCATGACCTAGATATATGTCACAGACATATTGGCAAACATTTTTAGATGTATACGCTAAAACTGGTGAGAACTGAAGAAGTGGCTTGAGTAAGCTATGAAACATCTTCAACATTTCAGAACCAAAACAGAAGTCCAGTGGAACGTGACTATTACTAGATATACCATGGCCCAGATAAATGAGATTCTTCACAGACACCCTTAAATCAGATTTTAACCCTAATTCTAGATACTTTAACCCTAGCTCTAACCATGCCCCCATTTCTAACTCTAACCCTAGTTCTACTTATAGCTCTATCTCTACTTCTAATCATAATACTAGTTTAAACTTCAGTTCTAACTCTGATTCTAGTTCTAACTCTCGTTCAAATCTTAACCTTAGTTCTAACTTAATTTTAAGACCAACTCAAACCCTTTTTCAAACCTATGTTCTACCCCAAGTTAAAACCCTAACCATAGTTCTAATTCTGACCCTAGTTCTAACTCTTGTTCAGGTCTTGACCCTAGCTCTAGCCTTAATTCCAACGTTTAACAGCTAATCTATGTTCTAACCCCAAACCCTAGTTTAAACCCTAACCATAGTTTTATCCCTAAGTCCAAAGCAATATTCCTAATGCACACGTCACTGAAAATGGCTGAAAAGTAAGTGGGTGCTGCAGTGACCGCTGGCTGGAGACAGGAAAGACTTCAAGGCAAGAGATATGTCACCAAGGAACTCCATAAAAGGGTTCAACACTTTATTGAATGATCACATCATAACAGTAGATAGCGATGTTTTGGAGTCACGCAGGACCCCTTAATGTCATATGCCTGTTCTGTATGGCTTCTAAACATTGCTATCTTCTGCTGTGATGTGATCATTCACTAAAGCACTGAACCCTTTCATGGAGTTCCCTGGTGTGCTTGTGACATTTTTCTTTCCTCATAGTTCTAACTCTAATGCTAGTTCTACCTCTTTCTCAAACCTTATTTGGGAATTGAAGGTATTTGTACTTACTGCTTTTTGAAAAACATGTCCAAAGCAATATTCCCAATGCACGCATTCCTGAAAATGGCTGAAAAGTAGGTGGGTGCTGCAGCATCCGCCGACTGGAGACCAGAAAGTCTTCAAGGCAAGAGATATGTCACCAGCACACCAGGGAACTCCATAAATGGGTTCAACGCTTTATTGAATGATCACGTCGCAGCAGATGATAGCGATGTTTTGGAATCCCGCAGGACTGCTTAACGTCACATGCCTGATGAAGGGATCCTGCATGGCTCCGAAAGATTTCTATCTTCTGCTGTGATGTGAACCTTTTATGGACTTCCCTGGTGTGCTGGTGACATGTCTCTTGTCTCATAATTCTAACCCTGACACTCATTCTAACTCTTTCTTAAACCTAATCCCACTAGTATTGGGGTATAGATGGATGTTCGCAGGTTCACAACACAGGGTCCAGGGATGCCACCCAGTAATCTGACACCAGCAGAAAATTAGGCCCATGATAAAAAGCCAATTATATGGATCAACACAGAAAACACCCTAGGTAGTCCCATTGCTTCAATAACAACACACAGCGGGTGTAGAACTACAAATCCCAGTGTTCTTATAGCAGCACACAGTAGGTATAGAACTACAAGACCTAATGCTCCAATGAGCAACTTGATCCCTCAGGAACCCCCTTTTAATTCTGATCTCCCCATTTTTCCTTTAACCCCTTTCCCTAGTACAGGTCTCAGACTACCTGGCCCCTTTTTTTATTCTGACCCCCCCATTTTCCCTCTGACCCCTTTCCCATGTACAGGTCCCTGTCTCTGGGTCACACATTGCCAGTATTGGGATATTTGTCCATATGCTGCGTAATCCAGCATGCCAGTTTTGTGGTCTCCACACCCCCGGTATAGCTATTGATTGATCAGCCATGCCAATCAGCTGACTGATTTACACTCTGATTAGTTCTGCAAGTAAAATATGTAGTTGTTGACTAACATTGAAACAAGTGAACAAGTGAAACAGCAGTTACTCTTACAGGTACCTACCTGAATCTCCATACCCACCTGGGAGGTTTGCTGCATTCAGTGAAATATAGAGAAGAAGACCCAGAGAGAGAAGATTCAGCAAGATGAGCAAAACGCTCCGTGTCCTCATTGTGATGTCTTTATTCTGCAGAGTACGCCAAGCAATGCAATATAACCGGATGGGTACTATTTAACTTGTGGGTGCCAAAACATAATGATATTTACTTTAATCAGTGTGTAAAATATGACATTCAGAGTTCCGGAACAATGACACACTGACAATTGGGGGTCTAAGAACATGTACATGAACAGCCAAAAGATTCCAAAGCTAGTGGTGGAGGTCCAAATTTATATTGTTACTACACCGTACACCGGCACATGGCACTCTGACATTTGGGGGTCGCAGAACAATGACACACTGATACTTGGGGGTCTAAGAACATGTACATGAACAGCCAAAAGATTCCAAAACTAGTGGTGGAGGTCCAAATTTATATTGTTACTACACCGTACACCGGTACATGGCACTCTGACATTTGGGGGTCGCAGAACAATGACACACTGATACTTGGTGTACCCAGAAAAATTATTTACACTCATGGTTCCAGAACAATGACACAACATTTTGGGGCCCCAAAACAATGACTGACACTCAGGACTCAAGAGCAATGATACACTGACACTTGGGGTCCACAACAAAGACACGCTGACACTTGGGGGTCCAGAACAATGACACACTGACACTTGGGGTCCACAACAAAGACACGCTGACACTTGGGGGTCCAGAACAATGACACACTGACACTTGGGGGTCCAAGAACATGTACATGAACAGTGAAAAGATTCCAAAGCTAGTGGTGGAGGTCCAAATGCATATTGTTACTACACCATACACCGACACATGGCACTTTGAGGTACAAAACAAAGACACATTGACATGTGGGAGCCCCCCAAAAAAACACACTGACACCTGGGAATTCAGAACAATGACACACTGATGCTTGGGGTACAAGAATAATGACACACTGACACTTGAGGTACCCAGAAAAATCATTTACACTCAGGGTTCCAGAACAATGACACAACATTTTGGGGCCCCAAAACAATGACTGACACTCAGGACTCAAAAGCAATGACACACTGACACTTGGGGGTCCACAGCAATGACACACTGACACTTGGGGGTCCCAGAACAATAACACAATGACACTTGGGGTCCCCAAGTGAAGACACACTGACACTTGGTTGTCCAGAACAATGACACACTGACACTTGGGGGTCCGAGAACAATGACACACTGACACTTGGGGGTCCCAGAACAATGATACACTGACACTTGGGGGTCCGAGAACAATTACACACTGACACTTGGGGATCCCAGAACAATAACACACTGACACTTGGGGGTCCGAGAACAATGACACAGATGATAGCAATGTTTTGGAACCACGCAGGACCGCTTAACGTCACATGCCTGATGAAGGGGTCCTGCATGGCTCCGAAAGGTTGCTATCTTCTGCTGTGATGTGAACCTTTTATGAACTTCCCTGGTGTGCTGGTGACATTTCTCTTGCCTCATAATTCTAACCCTGGCACTCATTCTAACTCTTTCTCAAACCTAATCCCTAGTCCTAAACCGAGTTAGCGTTTTAGGGGAATTGAAGGTATTCGTACTTATTACTTTTTGGCAAACATGTTGAGATCAGCAGAAACACTGCATATGATTTATCATAGTGTTGGGACTAGAGTCAGTGTTGAGGTTGGATTCATGAGATACAACCACAAATTGTTGAGCTAAAGTACTGATCTGTGAGATGTTAAAACTGATGTTTGAGATAAAGTTCTGATTCATGAGAAATAGAAACTTTCGGTAAGGATTGATACATT
Source organism: Aquarana catesbeiana (assembly GCF_042186555.1). Taxonomy (NCBI): domain Eukaryota; kingdom Metazoa; phylum Chordata; class Amphibia; order Anura; family Ranidae; genus Aquarana; species Aquarana catesbeiana. The sequence continues at coordinate 17,777,487 of NC_133330.1, read as the reverse complement.
TCATGTGAAGAAATTCTGATCCCACACACCGAAGATATTTAGGTTTGTAAATTGAACATTTTTAACAGAAAATTATTGTGCTTTACAAATATTACATATATCCTTGTGAATTGGTTGTAATAATTTTGGCTTTAAAGTAAATGAAAACAGTTTCACTTTTTGGGAGCCAGCCACAGATTCTAGAAACCTGTGTAATGTGATGATAATGTTCTACTGATCAAATATTTATAAATCAGATTTGACAAATAATTGATCTTCTGATTATCGAATGCAAAATGAAAAAACTTCACAATTCTCCCACCTGGAAGTCGCCACCCTCTGCGGTACTTCAGTTTATTATATTTTAAATTGTTTACAATAATAACAATTTTGTTCCCTTTGCGAAAAATTCTGGAACAAATTTGGAAGAAATCAGTGAAGAACACAAGCAAAGAGGGAACACACCACGACCGAGTACAAAGAATGCAGCGTCCGGGGTGTTTGTAGATTGGGAGTGTTTTCTGAGGGTCTTTATTGAGGCTGCTTTTGGGAGGTATTTATTGGGGTCTTTATGGGGGGGGGTGTTTTGGGTTTGTTTAGTGTGGGTGCTTTTTGGAGTGTTTATAAGAGGTGTTTTTAGGGGTGTTTATTGGTGGTGTTTCAAAACACAAAAGTGGATGGGAAGTCTATAACAAACAGAGGTTAAATGTCAGTTAAGGTCCTGGTATCTACAATAAAGAGAGGCCCGGAGTAAAAGAGTGAAAAGACATGGACGGAGGTCTGGCATGACAGGGGTTAAAGGGGTTTGGGTCAAGGAGTGGTTTCAGCCTAGTCTGATAGGAAATATAAGTGGTGGGACTTACTTGATTGGTGTGTAGCACACTGGAGTTTAGGCAGAGATGCTCCTCACAAATTTACTTTCCAGGAGTAGCTACCCTGGATGATTGTTAGAGATCTACTGATTCCTCCCTAAGTTTGGCTTGGTTGCACTTGTCTCTACCAACACTAGGTGGCCGGGTACTTGGTGGTGCTGGATATGAAAAGGGCAACGCAAGGTCAAGTTATGGGTATGTGGGTATCTCAGCCAATGGGCAAGGGTTTCTTTGAATCCCATGGCCTGCTGGGAGCGACTATATATATTCAGGTGGAGTCAGGTGATCTATGTTCTGTGCCACCTGGACGGCTGTCTGGGTGGACATGTGTCGTATTGCCCGGGCTGCTAGGCCAGAGATTGGGCCTATCCCGGGGGCATCTGGCTGCTAGGCTGTCTGAGGGCCTATCCAGAAGCAAGAGAGCAGCGTAGGGTTGGGATTGCGGCTTGCAGTCAAACCAGAAGTGACGGTTCTGCCGGCCGGAGAACCTGTCAGTGGTCGGAGGTAGAGGGGAAGCTGTCGCCACTAAGGAACCATCCACCTTATTACCAGGGACCACAGTGAGTAACTGAAGCAAGTACCGAAGCAGTATTCTCACCGAACAGCCACGGTGGAAAATTGGGAAACTTGAGGCGGTGATCAAGCCAGGGATCCAGCCAGTGTAGGTGACACTTGCAGAGCAGCCTTGTGTGCCAAGCCAGGGACCAGACAGGCCAGTGGGGTGAGTCTTGAGAAGCATCAGGAGTGCCAAGCTAGGGACCCAGCAGAGAGGCTGGGGTGACGCTTGAGGAAGATACTACAGTGAAGATTGGAGGAGCCCAAGGGATTCAGTGGCAGTGAATCAGTGGGTCTAGTGAGAGACCTGGAGCTCAGAACTACAAAACTACAAGGAGAAGTTGTAGTGAAGGTGAAAGAACTGTTACGCTTTGTGTTAATAACGGTTAAAGACTGTTGCCATAGGAGACAGCATTCCTGCATGTGCAGATGTGGCGTCTTGCTGGATGACTTCTCCTGTACGGCTGTCCTCCTATTGAAGTCTCGGAGTCTGCTAATTGAACTTGCAACTACTTAAGGGTATCCTGTCCCTAACCCTCTTTCCAACAAAAAGTTTGCAAGAGAAATAAACATCTCTTTGCATTCAAGTGTCTGGCACCCAATAGCTTTATCCACCTTACACCCACTATGCATCACAACCCACCATATACTGAAGGATGTCAGCTATCTCTGGCCCTGGAGGTTCTCATTAGATCGAAGGAGGCCGGAGACCTTGCTACAGATGTCTAGGTCAGGAATGGGTAGAGCTATAGGGAGTAGTCAAGCTAGGGGTCTGAGGGCGTCTTCTTGTTTCTAGATTTTGGTTCTGGGGTCCCTCCCCCCTACTGTTTTAAAGAGGCTTTATTGTTTTTGATGTTTTTCTTTGTCATAGCAGTAAGCGGGGTACAAGGTCCTCGTATGTTAGTATTGGGCAAACATATACTTGGTAGAGACCCATCTGAGGTACGGCTTCCAGTAGTTAATATGTTGGTTTCTGAGACTGGTTGTCTCTGAGTCGGTGCTGTGGCGGCTGAAGGCCTAATAAGTTGGACGCAGGTACTTTCTTCTTTAATGCCTACCAGGACCTTGAGACTCCATTAAAACTGGGTTTAACGTGTTATTTACCTGTTATGTATACGGTTTGGTAATAAAAGATTGCTATGGCCATTTAACTCCAGCTTGTGGTCATGTGGTTATTTATAAGGGATGAAGGGAGTGATAGTCAGAGCAGAATGAAGACAAATCATCTTTAATACCCTAGTCATGTCTCATGTGGTATTGGGGTATAGATGAATGTTCGCAGGTGAAACCAGCAGAAAATCAACCCCATGATAAAATGCCAATTATATGGATCAACACGGAACACACCCTAGGTAGAACCTAGGTAGTCCCATTGCTTCAATAACAACACACAGCGGACGTAGAACTACAAATCCCAGTGTTCTTATAGCAGCACACAGCAGGTATAGAACTACAAGACCTATTGCTCCAATGAGCAGCCGGATCCCTCAGGAACCCCCTTTTACTTCTGACCCCCCCCCCCCCATTTTTCCTTTAACCCCTCTCCTTAGTACAGGTCTCGGACTACCTGGCCCCCTTTTTTATTCTGATCCCCATTTTGCCTCTGACCCCTTTCCCTTGTACAGGTCCCTGTCTCTGGGTCACACATTGCCAGTATTAGGATATTTGTCCATATGCTGCGTAATCCAGCATGCCAGTACCTACCTGAATCTCCATACCCACCTGGGAGGTTTGCTGCATTCAGTGAAATATAGAGAAGACCCAGAGAGAGAAGAATCAGCAAGATGAGCAAAACGCTCTGTGTCTTAATTGTGATGTCTTAATTCTGCAGAGTATGCCAAGCAATGCAATATAACTGGATGGGTAATATTTAACTTGTGTGTGCCAAAACATAATGATATTTACTTGACTCATTGTGTAAAATATGAGATTCAGAGTTCCAGAACAATGACACACTGGCAGTTAGGGGTCTAATGCCGTGTACACACAGGCGGAGTTTTCGACCGGACTGGTCCGACGGAACAAATCCGGCGGACAATCGGATCGTGTGTGGGCTTCATCGGACCTTCTGCTGACTTTTTCTGTTGAAAATCAGACGGACTTTAGATTTAGAACATGTTTCAAATCTTTCCGACGGACTCGAGTCCGATCGAAAAATCCGTTCGTATGTCATCACGTTCAAAGGAACGGACTTTCGAACGGACTTTAGTCCGTTCGTGTGTGGCCAAGTCCGTCGTAACTCCGTCGAAAGTCCGTCGGAAAGACCGTCGGACGCTTGATGCTGAAAAGTCCGTCCGTGTGTACACAGCATAAGAACATGTACATGAACAGCCAAAAGATTCCAAAGCTAGTGGTGGAGGTCCAAATTCATATTGTTACTACACCGTACACCGGCATATGGCACTCTGACATTTGGGGGTCGCAGAACAATGACACACTGATACTTGGGGTACCCAGAAAAATTATTTACACTCATGGTTCCAGAACAATGACACAACATTTTGGGGCCCCAAAACAATGACTGACGCTCAGGGCTCAAGAGCAATGACACACTGACACTTGGGGGCCACAACAAAGACATGCTGACACTTGGGGGTCCAGAACAATGACACACTGACACTTGGGGGTCCCAGAACAATGACACACTGACAATTGGGGGTCCAAGAACATGTCCATGAACAGCCAAAAGATTCAAAAGCTAGTGGTGGAGGTCCAAATTCATATTGTTACTACACCATACACCAACACATGGCACTCTGACATTTGACATGGCACTCAGACAATGACACACTGATACTTGGAGGTAGAAAACAAAGACACATTGACATGTGAGAGCCCCCAAAAAAAGACACACTGACACCTGGGAATTCAGAACAATGACACACTGATGCTTGGGGTACAAGAATAATGACACACTGACACTTGAGGTACCCAGAAAAATCATTTACACTCAGGGTTCCAGAACAATGACACAACATTTTGGCACTCGGTGTGACACTCAGTGTGTTATTGTTCTGGGACCCCCAAGTGTTAGTGTATCATTGTTCTGTATCCCCAAGTATCAATGTATCATTGTTCTGGACTACCAAGTGTCAGTGTGTCTTCATTTGGGTACCCCCCAAGTGTCAGTGTGTCATTGTTGTGGACCCCCAAGTGTCAGTGTGTCATTGTTGTGGACCCCCAAGTGTCAGTATGTCATTGTTGTGGACCACCAAGTGACACTTGGGGGTCCAAGAACAATGACACACTGATACTTCAGGGGTGCGGTAGTCTTTGTCTCTTGGATAATCAGTCAATTCTTTTAGCATTAACATTTCTCATTATTATAAAAAGTGCACTACATGGGAAATGGAAACATATTTCAATAAATACAGAAAGGTATAAAAGTGAAAGATGATTCCTACGTGTGTTTAGCTTGGATGGAGGTGGATCCATCAGAATCTACGAATCATAACATAACAATTGAATCTGAAATTAATTTCGTTCCATTCGTTAATTTCATTACTCCAGTCAATATCGCCCAATCAGCTCAATCTATTTCTCTTTGAGGGTTAAAATAGCAGGAATGACTCGGAGTGCATAAGTAATCTCCCGAAAAAACGAATTAACACTTTAAAGTTAATATAGCCAATCTTCCCAAATAACTTCCGAGATTACGAATCGATTCTGAACAACGAGCATGCGAAATGAATCCAAATTTACGAAAATGAATCATTCTAAGAATCAATATGATGAAATGAAACAATTTACTTAACAAATTAATCTGAAATGAAACTAAATATTTTTTTTTTCATTGTGCATTGAACACTAATTCTAAATACTCTAACTCTAGTTCTAATCTTAGTCCTAGGCCTAGTTTTAACATTCCCCCTAGTTCTAACGCTAACCCTATTTCTAATCCTAAACCTAGTTTACAATTTCATTCTGACTCTGAACCAAATTGTAACTCTTGTTCAAATCTTACCCTAGATCTAACCTTAATTCTAAGATTACCCCATCCCAAGTACTGCCCCAACCCTAATTTTAACCGTAATTATAATTCTAACCCTATTTCTAACTCAAATTCTAGTTTAACCTCAAATCCAGTGCTCATCCAAACCTTACCTTGGTTGTAAATCTTTCCCACACTCAAATTTGAATCCTTATTATAACCCTAACTCTAGTTCCAACTTGTTCTAACCCTAGTTCTAGCACTAACCCTAGGCTGAACCCTAGTTTTAACCATAGTTTTATGCCTAACTTTAGTTGGATTAACTATTACTGGATGTATCGTGACCTGAATAAATGAGAATCTTCGGAGACAGATTGGCAATCATTTGGAGATGTATACCCTGAAACTGATGAGAACAGAAGAAATGGTTTAAATAAGTTACAAAACGTCTATAACAATACAGAACCAAAACAGAAGTCCAGTTGAATGTGACTAACAACTACTAGATAGACCATGACCTAGATATATGGGAACCGTCACAGATATATTGGCAAACATTTTGAGATGTACTGTATACGCTAAAACTGGTGAGAACTGAAGAAGTGGCTTGAGTAAGCTACGAAACATCTTCAACATTTCAGAACCAAAACAGAAGTCCACTTGAACGTGACTATTACTAGATATACCATGGCCCAGATAAATGAGATTCTTCACAGACACCCTTAAGTCTGATTTTAACCCTAATTCTAGATACTAAAACCCTAGTTCTAACCATTCAAAATAATTTACTTAAGCGCTGATACAGATAAGATAAGAACCTAATTAATAAGTGAAATTATATAGTTCAGCTGCAGCTATTTAAATGTGCTCCGATACCACATACATGAATAGTAAATAAAAATAGTAAAAGTGCGCTTAAACCCAACTTAATACACAGTGCACAGTACTGCAAACACTAACTATCCGTAGAAAATGATACCATAAGGGATGTGTGGTGACAATATGTGAAAAATACTGTGAACAGATGTATGAATGTTAAACGAAGCGTGTCATGTGTATACCACAAATGTAAAACATCACATAGTATGAAAACCAAAAGTGCAAATGCGTTGTAAATGATCATAAAAGTAATACATACACTCAAAAAAGTAAAACATAACCAATATATAAATGTGCGTGATATTGGTGTGAGTTAGCAAAATTGCAAAAGAAACGCACAAAGATGCCCAAAAAATTCACAAGTATCATCAATGGTGTGATAAATAACTAATGTGATAGTGCACCAAAATTTTCAAAAATCAAGTCCAAATGGTGTAGGTGTCCAAGCAAAATTAAAATTCTACATAAAAAATCTGTGAAAAGTGTCTTGGCATTCCAAAAAGGTCCCATATAAATTATTGTGATCGTTGTATAAACTTTTCTTCTGGAACCCCCGCTTGTGTCCCCACTCACCGGAAGACCCAACCCCTGCAGGGGTAATGGGCAAGTAAAAGTAAATCCACTGGTAGGAATCAATCGGTGTCCCCCTCTGTGGTTCCGCAATCTCCTTCCTGGTTGGGTTGTCACTGGTCCTTTAAGAAAGTCCACCAGAGCGTATCCATATATATGGAGAAGAGAGGAGCCTCATAGTGTAAATCCAAAAATTTTGTATTATTTTAGCCAGTCAGCTTACATAAAAATGAAATCATTAAAATAGGTAAAACAAATAAATAAAGTCTGACTAAAGAAATAGCACTGTTCCGCTGGCTGGTGGAGAGCCGGTAGTTGAAACAGTAACGAGGCAGCGGCGTGCGTTCCATGGCCGATCTGCCAAAAACCGTAACTGAACGAACAACAGACTGTGCAGCGACGTATGCGTACCAACATGACCACGCCTTACGCGTTTCGTCATCAAGATGTCATCTGAGGCGCGGCCATCTTGGTACACCATACGTCCATATATACAACAGGGAGGCGCTGCGTGTCCAATCAGAATGGTAAAAGAGCCGCACTCCACCCAGCGGGGAATGTTAATTGCGCTCTATTGGAAAGATTAAGACGTGACCCACTGCCCCAGCACCCCCTGGTGGAAAGAAATAAAGACTGCAAAAATGATATAAAAAAGATGTGTGACAGCTGTCTCAGGGGGGCACCTCCGTGCAAACAAAGCAGAAGCAATGGGTGACAAGCACACAGATAAAAGTGCAGTTCGCCCGCATATGATCACTAAAACAACAAGAAAACAAAAAACACGTATCAAATGCCACCACTCATGAATAAAAAGTAGCTTGGTGCCTAGAGGACATAACGTGGACATTGATTTAAATTGCTTCTTATCGAATTTCTAGCTCTACCTCCTAACTCCTGTACCAATTTATATCGGATATAGGATACATAACACATACCAGTGACCCTCCTATATGTATTCGCATATATTTCCACAATAAATCTTGTATTTCTTACCAATTCTATTCATTTCATGATATTTGTTTACATTCCCTCATATTCAACATAGCCTCCTTTGCCAGCCCTTTCAGGGCCAATTAATCGATATCAACTCCACATAAAACCATAGTGGGTACTATATACCTCCTCCTCTTCTTCCTCTTCCCCTTCTTTCTTCTTCTTTTTTTACATTTTTTCCAATGTGCACATTTTTAGATGGTTTTACAGTTTCCACATCCGTTTTGCAATAATAGAAGGTTTCACCAGGAACTGGAGTTCCCTCATTTTTATTCATGTATGTGAGATATTGTTTATGGATGATCCACGTTAGTTAACATTTAATGGCGCAAATATAAATTTTTATATCTCTTGCCCCCTTACTCACATTCGTTTTTCATATGTAATATTAATTTGGTTCTTACACTTTTTAATATTTTTTGATCTAATAATGTTCTCTACAGATGCATTATTCTAAACAATGCTTAGCACATTTTTGGTCTAATATCGAACCATATATATCTTTGTATATTTTTGTAAATGTTATTTTCACATTTCTCTACCACCATTTTAATTAATACTTTTTATTCATGAGTGGTGGCATTTGATACGTGTTTTTTGTTTTCTTGTTGTTTTAGTGATCATATGCGGGCGAACGGCACTTTTATCTGTGTGCTTGTCACCCATTGCTTCTGCTTTGTTTGCACAGAGGCGCCCCCCTGAGACAGCTGTCACACATCTTTTTATATCATTTTTGCAGTCTTTATTCCTTTCCACCAGGGGATGCTGGGGCAGTGGGTCACGTCTTAATCTTTCCAATAGAGCGCAATTAACATTCCCCGCTGGGTGGAGTGCGGCTCTTTTACCATTCTGATTGGACACGCGGCGCCTCCCTGTTGTATATATGGACGTATGGTGTACCAAGATGGCCGCGCCTCAGATGACGTCTTGATGACGAAACGCGTAAGGCGTGGTCACGGTACGCATACGTCGCTGCACAGTCTGTTGTTCGTGCACTTCCAGTTTTTGGCAGATCGGCCGTGGAACGCACGCCGCTGCCTCATTACTGTTTCAACTACCGGCTCTCCACCAGCCAGCGGAACAGTGCTATTTCTTTAGTCAGACTTTATTTATTTGTTTTACCTATTTTAATGATTTCATTTTTATGTAAGCTGACTGGCTAAAATAATAAAATTTTTTTGGATTTACACTATGAGGCTCCTCTCTTCTCCATATATATGGATACGCTCTGGTGGACTTTCTTAAAGGACCAGTGACAACCCAACCAGGAAGGAGATTACGGAACCACAGAGGGGGACACCGATTGATTCCTACCAGTAGATTTACTTTTACTTGCCCATTACCCCTGCAGGGGTTGGGTCTTCCGGTGAGTGGGGACACAAGCGGGGGTTCCAGAAGAAAAGTTTACACAACGATCACAATAATTTATATGGGACCTTTTTGGAATGCCAAGACACTTTTCACAGATTTTTTATGTAGAATTTTAATTTTGCTTGGACACCTACACCATTTGGACTTGATTTTTGAAAATTTGGGTGCACTATCACATTAGTTATTTATCACACCATTGATGATACTTGTGCATTTTTTGGGCATCTTTGTGCGTTTCTTTTGCAATTTTGCTAACTCACACCAATATCACGCACATTTATATATTGGTTATGTTTTACTTTTTTGAGTGTATGTATTACTTTTATGATCATTTACAACGCATTTGCACTTTTGGTTTTCATACTATGTGATGTTTTACATTTCTGGTATACACATGACACGCTTCGTTTAACATTCATACATCTGTTTACAGTATTTTTCACATATTGTCACCACACATTCCTTATGGTATCATTTTAATAATATACACCTTTGAACAGCGCCACATTCCCCACTAGAGTTTTTTATTAATTTTTGGATTTCACCTCGGTGTTTTTCCATTTTCTGGGGGGGGCTGCAGTTCTCTTTTAAGTATTGTCCTAAGCGTGGAATATTTTAGTTTGTACTAACTATCCATAGGCAAACAAAAGTTGTGTAACTGTAAACAACAATTATATATAATAATAATAATCCTTCCTCTGTGAGTAGAGGTAAAAAGAGATGTGACAAAATGTGTGAAGAAAAAATTCCAACGAAAAAGTCACCACCACCTCAGTGTAAAGTTCCTGCTCACCTTCAAAAAATGGAAAAACCCCTGAGTCCAATATCTCTTTTCAAAACGGGGATCCATAGCGAAACACCGGAAGTGACGTCACTGGCTCCTCCAGTGACTTCACTTCCAGTGTTTCGTTATACTGGACCTGCAGTGAGGAGGAGAACTGTTGTGCAGTACAAATACTACATTTATCCTTGTGAACTGGTTGTAATAATTTTGGCTTTAAAGTAAATGAAAACAGTTTCACTTTGTGGGAGCCAGCCACAGATTATAGAAACCTGTGTAATGTGATGATAATATTCTACCGATCAAATATTTAAAAATCAGATTTGACAAATAATTGATCTTCTGATTATTGAATGCAAAATGAAAAAACTTCACAATTCTCCTACCTGGAAGTCGCCACCCTCTGCGGTACTTCAGTTTATTATATTGCAAATTGTTTACAAAAATAACAATTTTGTTCACTTTGTGAATAATTCTGGAACAAATTTGGAAGAAATCAGTGAAGAACACAAGCAAAGAGAGGGAACAAACCGCGGCCGAATAGAAGTAATATAGCGTCCAGGGTGTTTATAGATTGGGAGTGTTTTCTGAGGGTCTTTATTGAGGGTGCTTTTGGGAGGTATTTATTGGATGTGTTTTTTGTGGGTATTTATTGGGGTCTTTATGGGGGGGGTGTTTTTGGGTTTGTTTAGTGTGGGTGCTTTTTGGTGTGTTTATTAGGGGTGTTTATTGGTGGTGTTTCAAAACACAAAAGTGGATAGGACGTCTATAACAAACAGAGGTTAAATGTCAGTTATGTAGAAAAAAAAGATCCGCACTCCGGTTGTTGCTCTTAAAATTTCTTCATTTTATTGAATAGCCACAGTGAACAAACGCTGATTAAGTCAGTTAACAGGTTTTTGCCTATAAGGCCTTAGTCATAACCACATTACAGACATAAAACTTTGGCTGAGTAGAGTAATGTAGAAAAAATTATCCGCACTCCGGTTGTTGCTCTTAAAATTTCTTCATTTTATTGAATAGCCACAGTGAACAAACGCTGGTTAAATCAGTTGACGCGTTTCAACCTATAAGGCCTTAGTCATAACCACATTACAGACATAAAACTTTGAAACAAATAGTAGCTCTAAAGATCACAGGCTCCACCCATTGGTTGTCCTAATTGACCGCAGGCAATTATCTAAAAAAGAGAATCAGCTGCAATACATATAGGGTGATCCATGTGTATGCCACTAATTTTCACACAACTTGTAGTGACAATATGCACATGTGTGTACACACGCGTATGTACACACATGTGCATACATTTATACACATATAGACATATGCATAAAGGAGTACACCATGAAATTCAAAAAACATTAAATAAAAAAAGATGAAAATAATAATCCAGGTACGTATGTGAAAAAAAAAACCCAGAAGAAAGAAAGGAAGAGAGAGAGAGGAGGCTCTGGGGAGAGGCATTCTTAATGTAAGTGCAAGTCCAGATCCCACCTCAGGTTTAACCCCTGAGGCATCTAGTTTTTAATCTAAAAATGCACCATGCCTCTCTCCCTGTCACCTCCTCTGGGCGAGTGAGACAATCGTTCTATTCCTCTGAAGCTGAATGAGGAAGGATCGCCCTGATGACATTCTCTAAAGTAACCTGTTGCATTCAAAATATTTTTAGCATTTGGATTATTTGTGTCACAGTAGTGTTCCCTTATACGGGCTCTCAAAGGACGTGTGATACAACCAACATATTGGAGGTGGCATAAAATACAGGTGATAAATTACATTGTTTGTGCCACAGTTGATGTATTGCTGTATAATGAACCCGTCATCTGTGGCTGTGGCAACAAACGTTTTACCCAAAAGACACAAATTACAGTACCTACAGATTTTTGTATTACAATGGTAACTTCCAGGATAGGAGAGCCAGGTGGGTTGGCATTGTTTAGATGAGAAAAGACTGGGTGATAGTGCAGTCCCTAACGTGGACGCACGTCAGCTAGAAAAATGGCAACCTGCTTGTAAAATCCCACTTAAATCTTTATCTGTATACAGTATTGGCAGATTCTTTTTTATTATTCTGACTATTTGATGAAATTCTTGGGAAAATGTAGTAACAAATAGACATGTGCATTCGTTTTCGCCCAAATGCGTTTTGTCCGAATTTCAGGTATTTTCGTCATCGTTTTAACAAACGATAACGAAAGCGCAGAATACGAAAACCGAAAGACCCGACATAAACAAATGCTTTATTTTCGTTTTTGTTGCGACAACAGTTCGATATAGATAGGAGATTCGACATGACGCTGACAATAACGATCTGTGTCCATCGAACCTGTGGTCGAATGTGCCTAACCTGAACTCTATTAGTCCAAGATAATTCGACATAGAGAGAAAAGATTCGACATAGAGAGAAAAGATCGCTGCTGGAATTGGGTGGGGGAAGTAAAAATAATGATGATGATGATGAATGTTATTGGCCGATTGTAACCAAAGAGGAGGGGCAGTAAAATAGCTAGAACTAAGTACACACGTACAGCCAACTTACTTTCACTTACGATTTGCTAGCAGAGAGAGACACACACACTGAATCATTTCAGAAGACAGTCAATCTTAGCTGGTCCGTTTGTCAGAGAACCTGAATTATTTAGCAATTAAGCATAATCACAGCAGCAGAACAATAGTGAAGCAAGCTACAGTTCAACTTAACTTTTTCATAATAATCTGCTGCTATTGTGTTAGTGTTGTGAACTTGATAGTGATACTAGTTTTGCTAGTGTTGTGATAGCCTCAGAGGCTGCCCGTGTTGTTGGGGGGGGGGTCATTTATTATTATAGATTCTATATTATAATGCCATATCAATATCTGACACAACGTCGGATCCCGCGCCCGCCATTGCACTTTGAGAATTGAGAAACGAATGTGAAAGTTGGCTGACTGTTGGGGTAGAGTAGACCATTCAACATGAACGCAGAAGATTCGACAAAGCAACGAAAAACATACAAACGTCGAATTTTTGGCTTTTGGTGTCTGTCGAAAGTTCTAAGAAGATTCGACGGAGCCGCTAAACTGTGCGCCGCTGCAATCGTACATTTCCGGTCAAATGCATCCGCCCATAGGCTATAGAACAATTCTAATGTTGCTTGACTAGTAAAATAATTAATAAATATAATTATTACTAGTCATACAACATTAGAATTCTACTACAGCTAGCTTGTAGCTGGAAAATTCGACCGGAAATGTACGATTGCGGCGTCGTACAGTTTAGCTGCTCCGTCGAATCTTCTTTGAACATTCGACAGACACCATAAGCCTTCAATGACAGATTCGACCTTAATTCATTTGGATTTTCGGACGAATGCAATTTTGTAACGAAAAACGAAATGAATAAAAAACGAATTTCAGGAGTAACTAACTAAATTTATTTTTCGGACGAAAACTAAATTCCGAAACGAAATATTTCAGTGTGCACATGTCTAGTTACAAACGTAATAGGTTTGCCCGTTCTTCTATTTCTAGAGTTGTAAGGTTTATAAGATTTATTCTTATTCCTATACTCTCTCTTGGTTTTAGGTTTATCTGACAGTAATTCTTCTCTGTCCATTATCAAACCCTTTTCAGTCCTTGGTGTATAAATGCCCCGTACACACGATCAGATTTTCCGACAACAAATGTTGGATGTGAGCTTGTTGGCTGAAAGTCTGACCTTGTGTACGCTCCATCGGACATTTGTTGCCGGACTTTCCGCCAACAAATGTTGGCTAGCAGGTTCTCAAATTTTCCGCCAACAAAACTTTGTTGCCGGAATTTCCGATCGTGTGTATACAAGTCCAACGCACAAAAGTTCCACGCATGCTCGGAATCAAACAGAAGGAGCCGCACTGGCTATTGAACTTCCTTTTTCTTGGCTCGTCATACGTCTTGTATGTCACCACGTTCAGAATTATTGGCCAACATTTGAGTGACCGTGTGAACAAAAAATCCACGGTTTTGTTGTCGGAAAATCCGATCGTGTGTACGGGGGGATAACAGATTCGTTATAATCTCGGTCCAATAAACGCTGATGAATGACCTTTGCATTCCAGCTTAAAGGCTGAGTCTGTTGAACAGTTTCGTTTGGCGCGAATAAACTCCCCAGAAGGGATGGCATTGATGGCGTGGGATGGATGACAACTGGCTGCAAAAAGTGTAGTGTTACCAGAGCACGGTTTCCTATAGGTGCACGTTGAAACATCACCTGTAGTTGGATCACCCATTAGAGTGATGTCTAAAAAGTTGATATTAAAAGCATCATACTCAATTGAAAAATGCAAATTTAACTGATTGTCATTAAGGCATTTCTACATTACTCTACTCAGCCAGCGACTGTGGAGCTCTGTTATCTATGTGGTGGTGTATGGGTAGTAGCACTGACTTTTCTGTTTATAAATGTCAGTTATGGTCCTGGTATCTACAGTAAAGAGAGGCCCGGAGTAAAGGAGAGAAAAGACATGGACGGAGGTCCGGCATGACAGGGGTTAAAGGGGTTTGGGTCAAGGAGTGGTTTCAGCCTAGTATGATAGGATATATAAGCGGTGGGACTTACTGATTGGTGTGTAGGCCAGGAATGGGTAGAGCTACAGTAGTCAAGCTAGGGTTCTGAGGGCGTCTTCAATCAGAGGAAAGCTGCATTGGGAAAAATTTCCCACCCTCTCTCCCCTTTCTTGTTTCTGGATTTTGGTTCTGGGATCCCCCCCCCCTACTTTTTAAAAAAAGCTTTATTGTTTTTGCTGTGGTTCTATATCATGGCAGCAAGCAGGGTACAAGGTCCTGGTAGGTTAGTATGGGGCAAACATATACTTGATAGAGACCCGTCTGAGGTACGGCTCCCAGTAGTTGGTATGTTGGTTTCTGCGACTTGTTGTCCCTAAGTCGGTGCTTAAGGCCTAATAAGTTGGATGCAGGTACTTTCTTCTTTGATGCCTACCAGGACCTTGAGGCTCCACTGGGTTTAACGTGTTATTTACCTCTTATGTATACAGTTTGGTAATAAAAGTTTGCTAGTAGACATGTGCATGATGAAAAAATTTGTTTAGTTTAGTTTCATTTTGATTCGTTACTCTAGTTATTTCGTTTAGTTAAATTCGGTGGGTCAGTTCAATTTGTTTTCAGAATTCTTTTTCGGAATTTGTATTTGGAATTCGTATTTTCTTCGCATTTACCGATTTTTTTTCTATTCAAAACAATCAAATCGATACATTTTCGAATTGTTTAAAACGAAAATGTTATATTGTTTTCGATTCGAATGTAGCAAAGTGAACAAACAAAAAATTAATCTTCATCAAATGAATACAATGACTCTTTAAATCACCTTTGGTTTAACAAAAACAGCATTATTTCGAAATGGTGTTCTAATAACACACACAGTCTTTGTTTTCAGCAATATGTGTAGTGAGAATTCGACTGGAGTTCAATGTAAAATTCGATTAGAATTTCAGTTCGAATTTCCGAAACTCAGACGAATTTTGTTACGTTATTCGGAGCATTTGTTAAAATTTGTTTATATTGTAATTCGGGTATTCGGATATAGCCGAATCTCCAAATAACGAAAAATTTCTCTGATTATTAATTTGGAAACTAAAGGAATCGCACGTCTAGCTGCTATGGCCATTTAACTCCAGCTTGTGGTTATGTGGTTGTTTATAAGGGATGAAGGGAGTGATGGTCAGAGCAGAATGGAGACAAATCATCTTTAATACCCTAGTCATGTCTCATGTGGTATTGGGGCATAGGTGGATGTTCGCAGGTTCACAACACAGGGTCCAGGGATGCCACCCATAATCTGACACCAGCAGAAAAACAGCCCCATCATAAAAAGCAAATTATAACCAGTGAAAGTGAAACCAGTCAGGGACCAGCACTGCTGGAGCTGAGGGACTCTCCTAGCTGCCGGGGGAAGAACTCCACCAGTGAGAGTGGGGGGCAAGCAAAGGGAAAGGAAAGACAGATTCTGGTGGTAGGGGACTCAATTCTTAGAAGGACAGAGAGACCAATCTGTAACAAAGACCTGAAGCGCCGAACAGTATGTTGTCTACCAGGCGCTCGGGATCGGCACATCATGGATCTGGTGGACAGATTACTGGGAGGGGCTGGGGAAGACCCGGCTGTCATGGTGCACGTTGGCACCAATGACAAAGTCAGAGGCACATGGAGTGTCCTAAAGAATGATTTTAGGGACTTAGGAGCTAAATTGAGGAAAAGGACCTCCAAGGTAGTATTCTCAGGAATACTACCGGTACATCGAGCCATAAAGGCAGACGGAGATTAGGGAAGTAAACAAATGGCTGAAGAGCTGGTGTAGTAAGGAGGGGTTTGGGCTCCTGGAGGACTGGGCCGACTTCTCAGTCAATAACCAGTACTATAGTAGGGACGGACTGCACCTAAATGAGGAGGGTGCAGATCAGCTGGGAATGAAGATGGCCAAAAAGTTAGAGGGGTTTTTAAACTAGGCGATGGGGGGGGGGTCCAGAGGTAGAGATAGTCAGCGCGGAACATATTCCAGAGGGTAGTATTGGGGGCATTAGTGGTAGGTTGACCAAAGCACATAAACCCAAGGTAAGTATAGTAGCAAGTCCTAGTTGCAATCTCGGAACACCCAATAAGAGGATAATAGGAGGAGCCTGGCAGACAAGATGGGTGAAGTAGAGATACTGTTGCACGAGGAGGATTTGGATTTTGTGGGAATTTCAGAGACCTGGTTGGAGGGGTATGCCTATATATATCAAGAATAATGTACAAGTGAATGTGAGAGATGACATCACTAAGGGAGCTAGGGAGGAGGTGGAATCCTTATGGGTAGAGCTCCAAAGGGATGAAGCTAAGGGGAAAATAATACTGGGACTATACTATAGGCCACCTAACCTGAGGGAGGAAGGGGAGACAGATCTCCTATCACAATTTGGATTAGCAGCAAGGATGGAAAGTGTTATCATAATGGGGGATTTTAACTATCCAGACATAGACTGGGCGGAGGTAACCGCGCATTCATCTAAGGCTCGCCAGTTCCTAAATGTCTTGCATGACAATTTTATGGGTCAGATGGTAGACGCACCAACTAGAAATAAAGCGTTACTGGATCTACTGATTACCAACAATAGAGACCTGATCACGGATATGGAAATACGGGGCAATTTAGGTAACAGCGATGACAGGTCAATTGGCTTCAGTATAAATCACACAAATAGGAAACATAAGGGGAATGCCAACTTCCCTAAACTACGAGCCTTGCTAGAAGGCATAAATTGGGATAAATTCTTAGGAACAAAGAACACATAGGAGAGATGGGCTTGCTTTAAGAGCATATTAAATAAGGGCATTAGCCAATGCATTCCATTGGGTAATAAATTTAAAAGAGCGAACAAAAGTCCTGGATGGCTTAACTCCAATGTAAAAATGCATATAAAAGCAAAGGAGAAGGCCTTCAAAAAATACAAGGTTGAGGGATCATCATCAGCATTTAGAGTATATAAAGAATGCAACAAGAAATGTAAGGGTGCAATTAGGGCGGCTAAAATAGAACATGAAAGATACATAGCAGAGGAGAGCAAAAAAAAATCCCAAGAAATTCTTTAAGTATGTAAACAGTAAAAAAGGGAGGACAGACCATATTGGCGTTATAAAGAATGAGGAAGGACATCTGGTTACAAAGGATGGGGAGATGGCGAAGGTATTGAATTTATTCTTCTCTTCAGTCTTCACAAGGGAATCGGGGGGCTTCAGTAACCAAAACTGCAGTGTTTATCCTCATAACACAACACAGGAAGCACCTCCATGGTTAACAGAGGACAGAATTACAATTAGACTTGGGAAACTTAACATTAATAAATCACCGGGACCAGATGGCTTGCACAAGAGGGTACTTAGGGCACTCAGTCAAGTAATTGCCAGACCATTGTTCCTAATTTTTACTGACAGTCTACTGACTGGAATGGTACCAGCTGATTGGAGAAAAGCCAATGTAGCACCAATATTTAAAAAGGGCCCAAAATACATCCCTGGGAATTACAGACCAGTTAGCCTAACATCAATAGTATGTAAACTCTTGGAGGGGATGAAAAGGGACTATATACAAGATTTTAGTAATGAGAATGGTATCATTAGCAGTAATCAACATGGATTCATGAAGAATCATTCTTGCCAAACCAATCTATTAACCTTCTATGAGGAGGTGAGTTGCCATCTAGATAAAGGAAGGCCCGTAGACGTGGTGTATCTGGATAATTCTCCCACTGTACAAGGCTCTGGTCCGGCCGCACCTGGAGTATGCTGTCCAGTTCTGGGCACCAGTCCTCAGGAAGGATGTACTGGAAATGGAGCGAGTAAAAAGAAGCACAACAAAGCTAATAAAGGGTCTGGAGGATATTAGTTATGAAGAAAGGTTGCGAGCTCTGAACTTATTCTCTCTGGGGAAGAGACGCTTGAGAGGGGATATGATTTCAATAAAATACAAATTCGAGTTCGAGTTGAACTCATGTTCTACTCGAAGATCGGCTGTTCGCCAGTTCGCCAAACAGCAAACAATTTGGGGTGTTCGCGGCAAATTCAAAAGCCGCGGAACACCCTTTAAAATTCTATGGGAGAAATCAAAAGTGCTAACTTTAAAGGTTTATATGCATGGTATTGTCATAAAAAGTATTTGGGGACATGGGTCCTGCCCCAGGGGACATGTATCAATGCAAAAAGAAGTTTTAAAAACGGCCATTTTTTCGGGAGCAGTGATTTTAACCACTTCAGCCCCGGAAGGATTTACCCCCTTCCTGACCAGAGCACTTTTTACAATTTGGCACTGCGTCGCTTTAACTGCTAATTGTGCGGTCATGCAATGCTGTACCCAAACAAAATTTGCGTCCTTTTCTTCCCACAAATAGAGCTTTCTTTTGATGTTATTTGATCACCTCTGCTGTTTTTATTTTTTGCGCTATAAACGGAAAAAGACCGAAAATTTTGAAAAAAAATGACATTTTCTACTTTTTGTTGTAAAAAAAATCCAATAAACTCAATTTTAGTCGTACATTTAGGCCAAAATGTATTCGGCCACATGTCTTTGGTAAAAAAAATGTCAATAAGCGTATATTTATTGGTTTGCGCAAAAGTTATAGCGTCTACAAACTAGGGTACATTTTCTGGAATTTACACAGCTTTTTAGTTTATGACTGCCTATGTCATTTCTTGAGGTGCTAAAATGGCAGGGCAGTACAACCCCCCCCCCCCCAAATGACCCCAAATACTCACTATACCTCTCAGCAAATAGCTTGGGGTGTCTACTTTACAAAATAGGGTCATTTGGGGGGGGTTTGTGCCACCTGGGCATTCCATGGCCTCCGAAACTGTGATAGGCAGTGAAGAGTGAAATCAAAAATTTACGCCCTTAGAAAGCCTGAAGGCGGTGCTTGGTTTTCAGGGTCCTGTACGCGGCTAGGCTCCCAAAAAGTCCCACACATGTATGTATTTTGGGGTGTAATTTCACATATTCCCATGGCATGTTTGAGCAATATATCATTTAGTGACAACTTTGTGCAAAAAAAAAAAAAAATGTGTCTTTTTCCCGCAACTTGTGTCACAATAAAAAATATTCCATGGACTCGACATGCCTTTCAGCAAATAGCTTGGGGTGTCTACTTTCCAAAATGGGGTCATTTGGGGAGGTTTTGAACTGTCCTGGCATTTTATGCACAACATTTAGAAGCTTATGTCACACATCACCCACTCTTCTAACCACTTGAAGACAAAGCCCTTTCTGACACTTTTTGTTTACATGAAAAAATTATTTTTTTTTGCAAGAAAATTACTTTGAACCCCCAAACATTATATATTTTTTTAAAGCAAATGCCCTACAGATTAAAATGGTGGGTGTTTCATTTTTTTTTTTCCACACAGTATTTGCGCAGCGATTTTTCAAACGCATTTTTTGGGGAAAAAACACACTTTTTTAAATTTTAATGCACTAAAACACACTATATTGCCCAAATATTTGATGAAATAAAAAAGATGATCTTAGGCTGAGTACATGGATACCAAACATGACATGCTTTAAAATTGCGCACAAACGTGCAGTGGTAACAAAATAAATACATTTTTAAAAGCCTTTAAAAGCCTTTACAGGTTACCACTTTAGATTTACAGAGGAGGTCTACTGCTAAAATTACTGCCCTCGATCTGACCTTCGCGGTGATACCTCACATGCATGGTGCAATTGCTGTTTACATTTGACGCCAGACCGACGCTTGCGTTCGCCTTAGCGCGAGAGCAGGGGGGGACAGGGGTGCTTTTTTTTTTTTTTTTTTCCTTTATTATTTTTTTGCTTTTTTATCTTATTTTTAAACTGTTCCTTTCATTTTTTTTAATCATTTTTTTTGTTATCCCAGGGAATGTAAATATCCCCTATGATAGCAATAGGTAGTGACAGGTACTCTTTTTTGAAAAAATTGGGGTCTATTAGAACCTAGATCTCTCATCTGCCCTCAAAGCATCTGATCACACCAAGATTGGTGTGATAAAATGCTTCCCCAATTTCCCAATGGCGCTGTTTACATCCAGCGAAATCTAAGTCATGAAATGCTCGTAGCTTCCGGTTTCTTAGGCCACAGAGATGTTTGGAGCCCCTCTGGTCTCTGATCAGCTCTATGGTCAGCTGGCTGAATCACCGGCTGCATTCTCAGGTTCCCTGTTGAGACAGGAGAGCCAGAGAAAAACACGGAAGACGGTGGGGGGGGGCATTCCCTCCCACTGCTTGTAAAAGCAGTCTAGAGGCTAATTAGCCACTAGGATTGCTTTTACATGAAAGCCGACTGCTGGCTGAAAAGAATGATACCAAGATGATACCTAAACCAGCAGGCATGAAGACAAAAAAATGGTTAACAATAAAACACAAGTGCACAAACAAGTGTAGCGCTAGAGGTTTTGCAAGCTTATGATATTACGTATACATAACAAGAATATGAAAAAGAAAAGAATAAGTCTCTATCAATTCACAATGTGCAAAAATAAAGTCTCTGGTAATCTTCAGATGTCACTTCAAATACGGAAAATTATTCATAATCCAATGGTTGCATGCAACTTCCTAATCACCATATGGGGCCCCTTTTTATTTCATATGGGCTATTCCCCTGAGACGGTCCAGTGGACGGGTTGCCATCCATTATAAAGAGGGTTCCCTCACGGTTCTGGACAAGTTTGGAGTTCTGCTGCCATCCAGTTGAGAGGTCCTTTCCTTTTTATTACCTGTTGGTGATACAAGCTTGGTTGACTCATCGAACATATGTTCCTATGAGTCCAACCCCTCTGGTAAGCCTTCATTTCTTCTGTGTGGAGGGTCCATCACACTCAATTCTCTGCATGAGTTATCCACGTGGTGATTAGGAAGTTGCATGCAACCATTGGATTATGAATAATTTTCCGTATTTGAAGTGACATCTGAAGATTACCAGAGACTTTATTTTTGCACATTGTGAATTGATAGAGACTTATTCTTTTCTTTTTCATATTCTTGTTATGTATACGTAATATCATAAGTTTGCAAAACCTCTAGCGCTACACTTGTTTGTGCACTTGTAATTTTTAGACAAAATCCTTATTTGTTGTGTGAGCTGCTGACTTGTTGGGTAAGCGCAGGGTTAAACTTTTTTCTTTTCTGGTAACAATAAAACACAGTAAACGGTAAAGTATAAAAAATTGCATACCTGAAAAGCAAAGATGATAAAACATAATAACAATAAAACATTGCAGAATAGAATACAGTAAAAAAGAGCAGAACTATAGAGAGAGAATAGAGAGAGAACAATGAAACGACAACTACTTTTTTTTTATTGTATATATTTTTTTGTGTTTTTTTTTTTTTTACACTTTTTTTAGTAACTGTAACTTTTATAACTATAACCGGTTCCAGGTTCGGGTCTCTCAAAATGATATGGCATCTTGGGAGACCCTGTGAAAGTGTGTCCTAGTCTGTGCAATGCTTTACCCTACGCCAGGGGTCTTCAAACTTCGGCCCTCCAGGTGTTCAGGAACTACAATTCACATCATACCTAGTCATGTCTGTGAATGTCAGAGTTTTACAATGCCTCATGGGATGTGTAGTTCTGCAACAGCTGGAGGGCCGTAGTTTGAGGATCCCTGCCCTACGCTAATACTCAACTAGCGAATGGTAGCGTTCAAAACATTCACCAATGCAAAGACCAGGATTGTCAGGACAGGGGGGACAATAATAGCGGGTGTCACGCCTATATCCGCGCTTGCTGCAGACACAACATCCTTTTTGGGGGGGTTCGTTGGGTAGGGGTACTCAGGAGGACATAAAAATGCCTCTCATGCAGCCGACTGCATTTGGTTGGGGATGTGAATGGGGGAAGTACGGGCGCTGCAGAAGTGGTGGTTCCCAATTATTAGGATTGGCGAATGCAGCAGGAAGGGCATTATGGGCACGACGGGCCTGTGTTTGTCTTCTTCTTGGTGGCAGCGGGACACTACTTGTGCTTGCCGCCTCACCAGCTTGAACTGCACTTATGGGACTCGCCACATCACCAAGTGTTACTGCAGTGCTGGTTTGACTACGACCGGGGTGTATTAGGCCGCTGGTGCTTGCCAGTTCACCAAAACGCTACCAAAAAAACTGTTAGCGATCGCAGGGATCAGGCCTGACTCTGCGAACACTGCAGTTATGCGTTTAGTGTTTTGTAAGTGACAGTGATCGATAGATACTGCACTTGGGTGGGCTGGGCTGGGCGGAGGGGCAAAACGCAGGTGCTAGCAGGTATCTGGGCTGATCCCGCTAACACTGCGTTTTTGGGAACCCTAAACTGCTGGGGATGCTAGTATAGATCTGATCGGATCAGATATTGATCCATTCAGATACTATACCACTAAGGGAGGCGTATGCTGCGTGCGTGGGTGTTAGCGGTACTGGCGCTAATCTGACGCTGCCTGGGGCGACGCATATCACCACCGGGCGTTCAGGGGGCTAAACCTTTATTCGGTAATAAACGGCGGGTGCCCTGACACTATAAAAAATAAACGAACTAACCAGCATCACCCGTAACGGTTATACGGTGATCAGTGGTGAAAGGGTTAACTAGGGGGCAATCAAGGGGTTAAAACATTTATTAGGTAGTATATGGGGGTCCCTGATGGCGAACCTAAATATTTACCTCCCTAACTAGCGTCCCCAGTGACACTAATACAGCGATCAGAAAAATGATCGCTTAGCGACACTGGTGACGGGGGGTGATCAAGGGGTTAAAACTTTATTAGGGGGAGTTAGGGGGCTACCCTAGACCTAAAGTGGGCTAACTCTAACTGCCCTACCCCACTAACTGTCACAAACTGACACCATGCAGTAATCAGAAAAAAAAAACTGCTTGGTGTCAGTGTGACAGGGGTGATTGGGGGGCGATCGGGGGTGTAAAGTGTGCCTGGCATGTTCTACTGTGTGTGTTTGTTGGTGCACTCACAGTGAAGTCTTCTCTCCTCTGCGCCAGAACCGAAATTACTAAGCCGAGGAGAGATGACATAATTTCCTTTGCTGCTGTTTAGCATACAGCAGCAGAGGAATGATTCTGATTGGCTGGGAGCGATCGCGAGGGGGGGGGGCACGAACGGATGTCTCGCCTCTCATCGCTCCCAGACCAAAGCCGACTGCCTCGGGCACCGGGGGGGTCCGATCGGACCCCCCGCCCGCGGGAAGGCAATCACGTACCAGGTACGTGATTTTGCCTGCCCGTGCCATTCTGCAGACGTATATCTGCGTGAGGCGGTCGGCAAGTGGTTAATAATGCTGAAGTGAAACAATAAAAGTGTAATATTCCTTTAAATTTCGTACCTGGGGGGTGTCTATAGTATGCCTGTAAAGGGGTGCATGTTTCTCGTGTTTAGAACAGTCTGACAGCAACATGACATTTCAAAGGAAAAAAAGTCATTTAAAACTACTCGCGGCTATAATGAATTGTCGGTCCGACAATACACATAAAAGTTAATTGATAAAAACGGCATGGAAGTTCCCCACAGGGGAACCCAAATTTTTTTTAAAAATGGCGTGGGGGTCCCCCTAAATTCCATACCAGGCCCTTCAGGTCTGGTATGCATATTAAGGGGAACCCCGTGCCAAAATTGAAAAAAAAATGGCGTGGGGTCCCCCAAAAATCTATACCAGGCCCTTATCCGAGCACGCAACCTGGCAGGCCGCAGGAAAAGAGGGGGGCGACAGAGACCCCCTCCTGAACTGTACCAGGCCATATGCCCTCAACATTGGGAGGGTGCTTTGAGGTAGCCCACCAAAGCACCTTGTCCCCTGCCCGCAGACCCCCACAACCACCGGCCAAGGGTTGTGGGGATGAGGCCCTTTTCCCCATCAACATGGGTACAAGGTGCTTTGGGGGGCTACCTCAAAGCACCCTCCCAATGTTGAGGGCATGTGGCCTGGTACGGTTCAGGAGGGGGGACACTCTCTCGTCCCCCCCTCTTTTCCTGCGGCCTGCCAGGTTGCGTGCTCGGATAAGGGTCTGGTATGGATTTCTGGGGGGACCCCACGCCATTTTTTTTTAATTTTGGCACGGGGTTCCCCTTAAAATCCATACCAGACCTAAAGGGTCTGGTATGGATTTTGAGGGGGACCCCCAAGCCATTTTTTATTAAATTTTGGCTCGGGGTTCCCCTTAATATCCATACCAGACCTGAAGGGCCTGGTATGGAATTTAGGGGGACCCCAACACCATTTTTTTTTAAATTATGGCGCGGGGTTCCCCTTAATATCCATACCAGACCTGAAGGGCATGGTATGGAATTTAGGGGGAGCCCCACACATTTTTTTTTTTATTTTGGTTCGGGGTTCCCCTGTGGGGAAATCCCATGCAGTTTTTATCAATGAACTTTTATGTGTATTGTTAGACCGACAATTCATTAATAGCCGCGAGTAGTTTTAAATTACTTTTTTTCCTTTGAAATGTCATTTTGCTGTCAGACTGTTCTAAACACGGGAAACATGCGCCCCTTTACAGGCATACTATAGACACCCCCCAGGTACGAAATTTAAAGGAATATTACACTTTTATTGTTTCACTTTAAGCAAAATCACTGCTCCCGAAAAAACAGCCGTTTTTAAAAATTCTCTTTGCATTGATACATGTCCCCTGGGGCAGGACCCAGGTCCCCAAACACTTTTTATGACAATGACTTGCATATACAGTGGGGACGGAAAGTATTTAGACCCCCTTACATTTTTCACTCTTTGTTATATTGCAGCCATTTGCTAAAATCTTTTAAGTTCATTTTTTTCCTCATTAATGTACACACAGCACCCCATATTGTACACACAGCACCCCATATTGACAGAAAAACACAGAATTGTTGACATTTTTGCAGATTTATTAAAAAAGAAAAACTGAAATATCACATGGTCCTAAGAATTCAGACCCTTTGCTGTGACACTCATATATATAACTCAGGTGCTGTCCATTTCTTCTGATCATCCTTGAGATGGTTCTACACCTTCATTTGAGTCCAGCTGTGTTTGATTATACTGATTGGACTTGATTAGGAAAGCCACACACCTGTCTATATAAGACCTTACAGCTCACAGTGCATGTCAGAGAAAATGAGAATCATGAGGTCAAAGGAACTGCCTGAAGGGCTCAGAGACAGAATTTTGGCAAGGCACAGATCTGGCCAAGGTTACAAAAAAATTGCTGCACTTAAGGTTCCTAAGAGCACAGTGGCCTCCATAATCCTTAAATGGAAGACGTTTAGGATGACCAGAACCCTTCCTAGAGCTGGCCATCCGGCCAAACTGAGCTATCGGGGGAGAAGAGCCTTGGTGAGAGAGGTAAAGAAGAACCCAAAGATCACTGTGGCTGAGCTCCAGAGATGCAGTCGGGAGATGGGAGAAAGTTGTAGAAAGTCAACCATCACTGCAGCCCTCCACCAGTCGGGGCTTTATGGCACAGTGGCCCGACGGAAGCCTCTCCTCAGCTCAAGACACATGAAAGCCCACATGAAGTTTGCTAAAAAACACCTGAAGGACTCCAAGATGGTGAGAAATAAGATTCTCTGGTCTGATGAGACCAAGATAGAACTTTTTGGCCTTAATTCTAAGCGGTATGTGTGGAGAAAACCAGGCACTGCTCATCACCTGTCCAATACAGTCCCAACAGTGAAGCATGGTGGTGGCAGCATCATGCTGTGGGGGTGTTTTTCAGCTGCAGGGACAGGACGACTGGTTGCAATCGAGGGAAAGATGAATGCGGCCAAGTACAGGGATATCCTGGACGAAAACCTTCTCCAGAGTGCTCAGGACCTCAGACTGGGCCGAAGGTTTACTTTCCAACAAGACAATGACCCTAAGCACACAGCTAAAATAACAAAGGAGTGGCTTCACAACAACTCTGTGACTGTTCTTGAATGGCCCAGCCAGAGCCCTGACTTAAGCCCAATTGAGCATCTCTGGAGAGACCTAAAAATGGCCGTCCACCAACGTTTACCATCCAACCTGACAGAACTGGAGAGGATCTGCAAGGAGGAATGGCAGAGGATCCCCAAATCCAGGTGTGAAAAACTCGTTGCTTCTTTCCCAAAAAGACTCATGGCTGTATTAGATCAAAAGGGGGCTTCTACTAAATACTGAGCAAAGGGTCTGAATACTTAGGACCATGTGATATTTCAGTTTTTCTTTTTTAATAAATCTGCAAAAATGTCAACAATTCTGTGTTTTTCTGTCAATATGGGGTGCTGTGTGTACATTAATGAGGGAAAAAAATGAACTTAAATTATTTTAGAAAATGGCTGCAATATAACAAAGAGTGAAAAATTTAAGGGGGTCTGAATACTTTCCATCCCCACTGTAAGCCTTTAAAATGAGCACTTTTGATTATTCATGTTCCTGTCCCATAGACTATAACGGTGTTCGCGTGTTCGAACAAATTTTTTGCCTGTTCGCAAGATCTGCTGCGAACCGAACCAGGGGGTGTTCGGCTCATCCCTACTGGTGACCCCACAATAGGGATAAAACTTTTTTGCAGAAGGGAGTTTAACAAGACTCGTGGCCACTCATTAAAATTAGAAGAAAAGAGGTTTAACCTTAAACTACGTAGAGGGCTATTTACTGTAAGATCGGCAAGGATGTGGAATTTCCTTCCACAGGCGGTGGTCTCAGCGGGGGGGCATCGATAGTTTCAATAAACTATTAGATAAGCACCTGAACGACCACAACATACAAGAATATACAATGTAATACTGACATATAATCACACACATAGGTTGGACTTGATGGACTTGTGTCTTTTTTCAACCTCACCTACTATGTAACTATGAAACTATATAACAAGGAACACACCCTAGGTAGAACCTAGGTAGTCCCATTGCTTCAATAACAGCACACAGCGGGTGTAGAACTACAAATCCCAGTGTTCTTATAGCAGCACACAGCAGGTATAGTACTACAGAACCTAATGCTCCAATGAGCAGCCAGATCCCTCGGAAACCCCTTTTAATTCTGACCCCCCCCCCTCCCCATTTTTCCTTTGACCCCTCTCCCTAGTACAGGTCTCGGACCCCCTGTCCCCCTTTTAATTCTGACCCATCAATTTTTCTTTGACTCCTCTCCCTAGTACAGGTCCCTGTCTCTGGGTCACATTGCCAGTATTGGGATATTTGTCCATAGGCTGCGTAATCCAGCATGCCAGTTTTGTGGTCTCCACACTCCCCTTTACCTGTACCGGTATAGCTATTGATTGATCAGCCATACCGATCAGCTGACTGATTTACACTCTGACTATTGATTAGTTCTGCAAGTAATATATGTAATTATTGCCTAACATTGAAGTGAAATAGCAGTTACTTTTACAGGTACCTACCTGAATCTCCATACATACCCACCTGGGAGGTTTGCTGCATTCAGTGAAATATAGAGAAGAAGACCCAGAGAGAGAAGAATCACCAAGATGAGCAAAACGCTCCGTGTCCTCATTGTGATGTCTTTATTCTGCAGATTACGCCAAACAATGCAATATAACTGGACGGGTAATATTTAACTTGTGCGTGCAAAAACCAAATTATATTTACTTTACTGAGTGTGTAAAATATGACACTCAGAGTTCCAGAACAATGACACACTGACATGTGGGGGTCCCTGAACAATAACACACTGACACTTGGGGGTCCCAGAACAATGACACATTGATACTTGGGGTCCCAGAACAATGACACATTGATACTTGGGGGTCCCAGAACAATGACACATTGATACTTGGGGTCCCAGAACAATGACACACTGACATGTGGGGGTCCCTGAACAATAACACACTGACACTTGGGGGTCCCAGAAAAATTACACCCTGATACTTGGGGTCCCAGAACAATGACACACTGATACTTAGGGTCCCAGAACAATGACACACTGACACTTGGGGGTCCCAGAACAATGACACACTGACACTTGGGGGTCCCAGAACAATGACACACTGATACTTGGGGGTCCCAGAAAAATGACACCCTGATACTTGGGGTCCCAGAACAATGACACACTGACACTTGGGGGTCCCAGAACAATGACACACTGACACTTGGGGGTCCCAGAACAATGACACACTGATACTTGGGGGTCACAGAACAATGACACACTGATACTTGGGGTCCCAGAACAATGACACACTGATAATTGGGGTCCCAGAACAATGACACACTGATAATTGGGGTCCCAGAACAATGACACACTGATAATTGGGGTCCCAGAACAATGACACACTGATAATTGGGGTCCCAGAACAATGACACTGATAATTGGGGTCCCAGAACAATGACACACTGATAATTGGGGTCCCAGAACAATGACACTGATAATTGGGGTCCCAGAACAATGACACACTGATAATTGGGGTCCCAGAACAATGACACACTGATAATTGGGGTCCCAGAACAATGACACACTGATAATTGGGGTCCCAGAACAATGATACACTGATACTTGGGGTCCCAGAACAATGACACATTGATACTTGGGGTCCCAGAACAATGACACACTGACATGTGGGGGTCCCTGAACAATAACACACTGACACTTGGGGGTCCCAGAAAAATTACACCCTGATACTTGGGGTCCCAGAACAATGACACATTGATACTTGGGGGTCCCAGAACAATGACACACTGATAATTGGGATCCCAGAACAATGACACACTGATACTTGGGGTCCCAGAACAATGACACACTGATAATTGGGATCCCAGAACAATGACACACTGATACTTGGGGTCCCAGAACAATGACACACTGATACTTGGGGTCCCAGAACAATGACACACTGACACTTAAGGGGTTACCGAACAATGGCACACTGATGCAATATAACTGGATGGGTAATATTTAACTTGTGCGTGCCAAAACATGAAATTTACTTTACTCAGTGTGTAAAATATGACACTCAGAGTTCCAGAACAATGACACACTGATAATTGGGGTCCCAGAACAATGACACACTGATAATTGGGGTCCCAGAACAATGACAATGACACACTGACACTTGGGGGTCCCATAAAAATGACACCCTGATACTTGGGGTCCCAGAACAATGACACACTGATACTTGGGGGTCCCAGAACAATGACACACTGACACTTGGGGGTCCCAGAACAATGACACACTGATACTTGGGGGTCCTATAACAATGACACACTGATACTTGGGGGTTCCAGAACAATGACACACTGATACTTGGGGTCCCAGAACAATGACACACTGATACTTGGGGTCCCAGAACAATGACACACTGATAATTGGGGTCCCAGAACAATGACAATGACACACTGACACTTGGGGGTCCCATAAAAATGACACCCTGATACTTGGGGTCCCAGAACAATGACACACTGATACTTGGGGGTCCCAGAACAATGACACACTGACACTTGGGGGTCCCAGAACAATGACACACTGATACTTGGGGGTCCTATAACAATGACACACTGATACTTGGGGGTCCCAGAACAATTACACACTGATACTTGGGGTCCCAGAACAATGACACACTGATAATTGGGGTCCCAGAACAACGACACACTGATAATTGGGGTCCCAGAACAATGACACACTGATACTTGGAGGTTCCAGAACAATGACACACTGATACTTGGGGTCCCATAACAATGACACACTGATACTTGGGGGTCCCATAACAATGACACACTGATACTTGGGGGTCCCAGAACAATGACATACTGATAATTGGGGTCCCAGAACAATGACACACTGATAATTGGGGTCACAGAACAATGACACACTGATAATTGGGGTCACAGAACAATGACACACTGATACTTGGGGGTCCCAGAACAATGACACACTGATAATTGGGGTCACAGAACAATGACACACTGATAATTGGGGTCCCAGAACAATGACTTACTGACATGTGGGGGTCCCTGAACAATGACACCCTGATACTTGGGGTCCCAGAACAATGACACACTGATACTTGGGGTCCCAGAACAATGGCACACTGACACTTAAGGTGTTACCGAACAATGGCACACTGATACTTGTGTCATTGTGGGGAGGAGATAAGAAGAATTGGATGAATCATTGTCATTGGTCATGTATCCCTTAGTCTTCCTCTTGATACTTATCCTCCAAATAATTAAACATTTATTATGCTTTTTATGACTTTGTGACACAAGATAATTCTTGTTTAAGGTGTCTTTATAGTCCCATCTGGGATCGTAAACACATTATTACCAACACTTTTATATAACGCTGAAGAAAGCACCATATGGGTGTGTATGAATACGTGATATAAAAATACATAATAACCATAACATAAAAAGGTGACATAATAACCATAAGTGAAAAAAGGTGAGAAAACTTCTTAGAGCAATCACAGGAGTAGCTGTGAGGCACATTCAACACAGGATAGGCATTCATCTGATGGAAAATTGTAGATAAATACTTCTTACCAGACAGGGTGGACCCACCTGTCATACGACAGTAGGTCAATGAGGCTTATATGGGCCGAAGCCAGATGGTCATCGGAGGAACACACTCTAATATACTTTCTTCAGCTCTGTGTATACAAAGGACCATGGGGGGGAGCTCATGTCCATAATGGGGGTGGTACTGGCACAGCCCCAAATGATCCATAATGGCTCGAAAGTGATATGGTCCAGAAATATTTAAACAGAATAAAGTTGGATAAAGCACCTGGACCAGATGGCATCCACCCACGGATCCTAAAAGAATTGAGCTCTGTAATTAGCCATTGTATCTAATTTTTAGGGACTCATTAATGACGGGAATAGTACCACTGGATTGGCGTAGGGCCAATGTGGTGTCTATATTTAAAAAGGTAACAAAGTCTTTACCAAGTAAATATAGACCTGTTAGTTTAACTTCTAAAGTCGGGAAGATACTGTAGAGTTTAATAAAAGACCACATAGACGAGTTCTTGCTGGAAAAAAAATATTTTAAGCAATAGACAGCTTCAACTGGGGCCCCAGTTGAAGGCCATTAGGTCAAAATGGGTCGGACTTGTTCACCCCACATTGCTTTTGCTTTTTATCTTGCTTGTGATCACATTTTATACAGTCATCCTTCTAGATGTTTGTACATTTTTACCAAGGTTAAACATCTTTAAATTTTATGACCTGCACCATATGGAGCCTTTTTTTTCTGTTTTTGTATTATGGTTCCAATGCGATAACTTCATCACTGGTCGCGGGTTCCTGGTACTTATATTTGAGATCCAAAGAACATCCGCTTTGAGGGTTCCCCATGAGCCTTGGATATCTGGCTTGCCAAACCGGGATTTACTGTACCTCCGTTGATTCACCCAAATTCTGCATCAACAGCAGCTCCTCTACAGGTTCCATCCATATTAGAGTGTGTTCCTCCGATGACCATCTGGCTTCAGCCGATATAAGCTTCATTGACCCACTGTCGTATGACAGGTGGGTCCACCCTGTCTTGTAAGAAGTATTTTATTAAACTCTCCAGTATCTTCCCGACTATAGAAGTTAAACGAACAGGTCTATAGTTACTTGGTAAAGCCTTTGTTCCTTTTTTAAATATAGGCACCACATTGGCCCTGCACCAATCCAGTGGTACTATTCCCGTCATTAATGGGTCCCTAAAAATTAGATACAATGGCTTTGAAATTACAGAGCTCAATTATTTTAAGATCTGTGGGTGGATGCCATCTGGTCCAGGTGCTTTATCCACCTTTAATCTGTCTAAATATTTCTGGACCATATCACTTTTGAGCCAGTGTGGATCATTTGGGGCTACCACTACCACCCCCATTATGGACATGAGCTCCCCCCCCATGCTCCTTTGTATACACAGAGCTGAAGAAAGTATATTAGAGTGTGTTCCTCCGATGACCATCTGGCTTCGGCCCATATGAGCCTCAGTGACCCACTGTCGTATGACAGGTGGGTCCACCCTGTCTGGTAAGAAGTATTTATCTACAACTTTCCATCAGATGAATGCCTATCCTGTGTTGAATGTGCCTCACAGCTACTCCTGTGATTACATCACTTCATTTGTCACTAAGGAATTGACCACAGTCTTTTCATTTGGACAAATGCTCTAAGAAGTTTTCTCACATTTTTTCACTTAGTGATTGGACTTTTATGTTGTGGTTATTACGGATTTTTGTTTTGTATATTGATTTGTGTTTACAGCACTTGCCTATATCACGTATTCATACACACCTTCACGGTGCTTTCTTCAGCTCTGCACTCTTTAGCTGTCATTTGTTTGGACTTTGTTTAGTTTTAGCAGTTTTCATTAGAGGGGTTTAGCACAGCAATTTCCCTCCTTGTTTACTTTTATGTAATGAACTGGCACGTTATTCAGCGGGATGGAGACACCTATATTTATGTAAGTGAGTTATGTTGAACTCCTCCCCACATCATCCGAGAATTCATCTTCTGTAATGTAATGTAATGAGGGAGACAGCAGATGGGGAGACATAAAATTGTTTTTTTTTGTTTACAGAAAAGAGGAGATCACTCATTTTTTGATATGGCGGACTTCTGTTGGATTGCATGGGATGAAATAAAACACAGCAAGGTCTAAGGGCCGGTTCACACCAGAATGTGGTGCGGGGAAAGGTGCGTTCTGTGCGTACTTCCCACACTGCGCTCAGACACACTGCCTTTGCAGGTGGGTGTAATGTTAAGGGCACCTCAAATGTAGATTGCAGTGTGTTTGCGGGTACCAAATCGCATGATACCTCAGTACCTTGCCATTGGGTGCGTTTTTTAAAAGTAGTGCATGCACTACTTTTTCCACTTTACAGTGCGATTTGCAGACCATTCAAATAAATGGTACCCCAATAATCATTCCATCTATCTCCACCTTTGAGTGATCTCAAAATCTCATAGAAAACAAACGGCCATCATTGCACAACATTCCTTGCTTTATTTTGCTTAAAAGACATATGTAAATATTGCACTCACATAGTATAGTGCCTTAGGACAGGCACTGAGTCTATCCAGTGTTCCGTTTAGGAAGCTTCCTGAAGACGCATGATTGGATGCGAAATGCGTAGTCTTCTGGGTAACGCCGACGTCACTTTCTGCCCCTAACCCACACAAAATCAAGGCTTGTACCGCACGCCGGTCCCTGAAGACGGAACGGCGAGCACAAGCTCTAAAAGGAACGCTGGATAGACTCAGTGCCGGACCTAAGGTACTATACTATGTGAGTGTGATATTTACATATGTTTTTTAAGGAAAACTATGATTAACTATGACTATGACTATGTTTGTGGATCTAGAACAATGATACACTGACACTTGGGGTCCTAGAACAATGACACACTGATACTTGGAGGTCCCAGAACAGTGACACTGAAACTCGGGGTCCAAGAACAATGACACAGTGACACTTGTGGATCTAGAACAATGACACACTAACAATTGGGGGTCCCAGAAAAATGACATGCTGACACTTGTGGGTATAGAACAATGACACACTGACACTTGTGTATCTAGAACAATGATACACTGACACTTGGGGGTCCCAGAAAAATGACATGCTGACACTTGTGGGTATAGAACAATGACACGCTGACTCTTGTGGGTCCCAGAACAATGACACACTGATACTTGGGGGCCCAGAACAATGACACACTGACTCTTGTGGGTCTCAGAAAAATGACAGACTGACACTTTGGGGTCCCAGAACAATGACATACTGACACTTGGGGTCCTAGAACAATGTCACACTGACATTTGGGGCCCAGAACAATGACACACTGACACTTGTGGGTCCAAGAACAATGACACACTGACACTTGGGGGTCCAAAACAATGACACACTGACACTTGAGGGTCTAAAAAACAAAGACACATTGACACTTGGGGGTCCAAGAACAATG
This sequence comes from Aquarana catesbeiana, assembly GCF_042186555.1. Taxonomy (NCBI): domain Eukaryota; kingdom Metazoa; phylum Chordata; class Amphibia; order Anura; family Ranidae; genus Aquarana; species Aquarana catesbeiana. The sequence continues at coordinate 17,743,167 of NC_133330.1, read as the reverse complement.
ACACGGTGACACTTGTGGATCTAGAACCGTGATACACTGACACTTGGGGGTCCCAGAACAATGACACACTGAAACTTTGGGGTTCTAGAACAATGACACACTGACACGTGTGGTCCTAGAACAAAGACAAATAATTATTAGTGATCGGCTCTTTCATTTTCACTGGTCATATGACGTGCGATCTGCTTCCTGCTACCTCTCACTTCTAACCAATATAAAATAGGACACAAAGGTTATTGTCAAGATTAAAGGGATGATAGGTCACACCTTCTATAAAAGTGGGAGCCTTGTGAAAAGTTTTCTTGCCGATGACATGGAAACATTTGAACCGCCACCAACCTAAAACAAGAACTCTGCTCAGTGAATCAATAAAATATTTGGTTGTCGTGTATCACGAATAAACTCTGCAATGCGATAGGTGGAGGAGTGAACGCCTTTAACCGCTTCAAGTCCAGACACTTTCACCCTACCCTACCAAGGCTGCTTTTCAGCTCTTAGCACTGTCACATGTGTGAATGACAATTACTCAGGTACGCAACAATGTACCCAAATGACATTTTTAAAAAAATATTGAGACAGAGACAGCTTTCTTTTGGTGGTATTTAATCACCACTTGTTTTTTGTTTTGTTTTTTTTTTTGTTATATAATTTAAAAAAATACCAAACATTTTGAAATCTTTCTTAGTTTCTGTTATAAATTTTTTTTTACAAATAAATAATCTTTCCTCATAAATTTAGGCCAAATTGTATTATGTTACATTTATTTGGTAAAAAATAACACAAATCAGTGAATATTATTTAGTCCGTGTGAAAGAGATAGAGTCCACAAATTATGGTAAATAGTGCCTTGAAAAAGTATTCAAACCCCTTGAAATTTTCCACATTTTGTCATGATACAACAAAAACGTAAATGTATTTTATTAGGATTTTATGTGATAAACCAACACAAAGTGGCACATAATTGTGAAGTGTAAGGAAAATGATAAATGGTTTTCAATTCTTTTTTACAAATAAATCTGTGAAAAGTGTGGGGGGGGGAGCATTTGTATTCGGCCCCCTTTACTCTGATACCCCAAACTAAAATCTAGTGGAACCAATTGCCTTCAGAAGTCACCTAATTAGTAAATAGAGTCCACCTGTGAGTAATTTAATCTCAGTAAAAAATACAGCTGTTCTGTGAAGCCCTCAGAGGTTTGTTAGATAACCTTAGTGAATAAACAGCATCATGAAGGCCAAGGAACACACCAGACAGGTCAGGAATAATCTTGTGGAGAAGTTTAAAGCAGGGTTAGGAAAAATAACCCAATCTTTGAACATCTCATGGAGCTCTGTTCAATCCATCATCCAAAAATGGAAAGAGTATGGCACAACTGCAAACCTACCAAGACATGGCCGTCCACCTAAACTGACAGGCCGGGCAAGGAGAGCATTCATCAGAGAAGAGCCAAGAGGTCCATGGTAACTCTGGAGGAGCTGCAGAGATCCACAGCTCAGGTGGGAGAATCTGTCCACAGGACAACTATTAGTCGTGTTCTCCACAAATCTGCCCTTTATGGAAGAGTGACAAGAAGAAAGCCAGTGTTGAAAGAAAGCCATAAGAAGTCCTGTTTGCAGTTTGCAAGAAGCCACGTGGAGGACACAGCAAACATGTGGAAGAAGGTGCTCTGGTCAGATGAGACCAAAATTCAACTTTTTGGCCTAAAAGCAAAACGCTATGTGTGGCGGAAAACTAACACTGCACATCACCCTGAACACACCATCCCCACCGTGAAACATGGTGGCAGCATCATGTTGTGGGGATGCTTTTTTCAGCAGGGACAGGAAAGCTGGTCAGAGATGATGGGAAGATGGATGGAGCCAAATACAGGGCAATCTTAGTAGAAAACCTGTTAGTCTGCAAAAGACTTGAGACCTGGGGCGGAGGTTCACCTTCCAGCAGGACAACGACCCTAAACATACAGCCAGAGCTACAATGGAATGGTTTAGATCAAAGCATATTCATGTGTTAGAATGGCCCAGTCAAAGTACAGACCTAAATCCAATTGACAATCTGTGGCAAGACTTGAAAATTACTGTTCACAGACACTCTCCATCCAATATGACAGAGCTTGAGCTATTTTGCAAAGAAGAATGGGCAAAGATATCACTCTCTAGCTGTGCAAAGCTGGTAAAGACATCCCCATTTTATTTTCACTTCACAATTTTGTGCCACTTTGTGTTGGTCTATCACATAAAATCCCAATAAAATACATTTACGTTTTTGGTTGTAACATGACAAAATGTGGAAAATTTCAAGGGGTATGAATACTTTTTCAAGGCACTGTATATTTGGAAATTGATCAATCATGATGTACTGATGGCCTATCTTCTTTCTTGAGACCCGAAAATGCCAGGACAGTGCAAATACCCCCCAAATGCCCCAAACGACCCCTTTTTGGGAAGTAGACAGCCCTAGGTATTTAATAAGAGACATGGCAAGCTTTTTGAAGTTCTAACTTTTGTCGCAATTTTTGGGAAAATAAAGAAATTAAAATTTGTTTTTTCTTTCCTACAAAGTTGTCATTTTAACAAGTTATTTCTCACACACAGCATGGGCATTCTTACAATTACACCCCAAAGCACATTCTACTACTCCTCCTGAGTATGGGAATACCACATGTGTGAGACTTTCTTACAGCCTAGATGCATATAGAGGCCCAAAATTCAAGGAGCACCTTCATGTGTTCTAGGAGGATAATCACGCATCTAATTTCCTGACTACCTTTCCCATTTTTGAAGGCTCTGGAGCACCAAGACAGTGGAAACACCCATGCATAGTGAGTCTTTTGAAAATGGCTATTTTTTGCAAAATTTAGGAAAGTTGTCAGTTAATAAGATATTTCTAACATACAGCATAGGCATACTTAGGATTACACCCCAAAACACATTCTGCAACTCCTCCCAAGTATGAGGATACCACATGTGGGAGATTTTCCACAGCCTAGCCACATAGAGGGGCCCAAAATCCAAGGAGAACCTTCAGGCCTTCTAGGGGCATAAATTACACATATAATTTCCTGACTACTTTTCACATTTTTGGAGGCTCTGGAGCACCAGGACAGTGGCAACACCAACAAAATGACCCCAAGGTATTTTTCTAAGAGGCATGGTGAGTGAGAGTCGAAGACTTCATTTTCTGCCACAAGTTTTTGGAAAATGCAGAAAGAAAATGAAAAGTTGTAAATTTAATAAGATATTTCTCACACATAGTATGAGCATATTTAGAGTTACCCCCCAAAACACATTCTACTACTCCCGAGTATGGCAGTACCACATATGTGAGACTTTATTAATGTTTGGACTAAGGGTGGGACAAGTGGAATCCCCTAGCAACCAAGTGAAAACCCTTAGCAACCAGCTGCAGGTAACCAGAGAGGGGCCTAAGAAGTCAACACTCAACGAGCTCTACGGGGACAGCGCTACACCACAAACGTGAGCCCTTTTAATGTTTGGACTGATTATATACTGGACATTGTATCTTGTATATCACACAAATCAACCAATTGTATCAAAACCAATGTACTGCAATGGTCACCTCTACATGAGTGATTAGGGAATATAATGTCGAGTAGCATCACCTATAGCAGGGGTGCCAAATCTTTTGAAGAGCGAGGGGCACTTAAGCGACTTGGTAACCAGTCGCGGGCCCCAATGAGCAGTGCCGGCGGATGACAGGTCCATGTCCACTCCGCATAGGTTTCTGTGATTGGGTCATAGTGTTCATATAAGTGTACCTTTTTCCTATTGCAGTGTTGAAATACACCTACTTATGTGTTCTCACTAATTCAGTAAACAAACTCGATTTGTTTTGTTAATATTGTGCGAGTCTCATTATTAGTACAGTTGATCAGATGACTGATCCCAGGGTGTCAGAGGTGATGGAGGATTTGCAGAGTTGAGGCAACGAGTGGGGTACGCAGTCTATTAGCAGCCCTAACGGGGGTACCACTACATGTAAATATATATAGGTAGATAGTATTTATTTAATTTTTATACAATTTTGTCTATTACACCAGAGCAGTGTAGTGATACAATACCATAGTGACACTGCACTACTCTAGGGGCGTGATTTGGATTGTATAAGCAAACATTTCTGACTGCATTCATTGAGAACTACTGTGATAGTTGTGATTGGCTACAGCTATCACATGGTACAGGGAGGTGGTGCCTGTCCCTGTACCATGTGATCACTGTGACCAATCACAGAGATCACAGTAGTACTCAATGGCTGTGTGAATGGCAGCCAGGTTTACTACTGGATATGTGAACCCCATGATTAGTAACAGCAATCATATGGTACCAGGGCGGAGCACCGTCAATTGGTACTCCGATCATCAGGATTGGGGTGATGCGTGCCCCGGGGGATGAATGGGTATGTCCTTCCAGAACAATGCTTGTCCCACCTGACCGTTTATGTGCAGTGGCCAGCTGGAAAGTGGTTAAACTGTTTTTTCTTTTTTGCAGAACTACAATCAGCTGTCAGTTTTAGCTGAGGAGACACTCTGGGATTTTTACAGCCTGAGGAAGACTGCTTTAGGCATGAAAGTTTAATTTCAGTGCTGGCCGGGATGACCAGGAGCTCTGAGGGCAAAAACTAGTGACTAGTGGCAACCATTCTGAAGCCTTCTCCTGTCAGCGTCATAGGGGGTACAGGGTGAGTATCACAGGGGGTACAGGGTCAGTGTCACAGGGGGTACAGGGGCAGCGTCACAGTGGGTACACAGTTAGTGTCACAGGGGGTACAGGGCCCATGTTATGTGGGTACAGGGTCAGTGTCACAGGGGTCACAGGGTCAGTGTCATAGGGGGTAAAGGGTCAGCATTACATGGGTACAGAGTTAGTGTCACAGGGGGTACAGGGTCATTATCACAGGGGGTACAGGGTCAGTGTCACAGGGGGTACAGGGTCCATGTTATGTGGGTACATGTCACGTGAGTACATGGTCAATGTAACAGGGGGTACAGGGTCAGTGTCATAGAGGGGCTACAGGGTCAGCATCACAGGGGGTACAGGGTCCATGTGACGTGGGTACAGGGTCACATGGAGTACAGGGTCAGTATCACAGGGGGTACAGGGTCAGTGTCACAGGGGGTACAGGGTCAGTATCACAGGGGGTACAGGGTCAGTGTCACAGGGGGTACAGGGTAAGTGTCACATGGGGTACAAGGGCAGCAGCACAGGGGGTACAGGGTCCATGTTATGTGGGTACAGGGTCCATATCACATGAGTACAGAGTCAGTGTAACAGGGGGGCTACAGGGTCAGCATCACAGGGGGTACAGGGTCCATGTTATGTGGGTACAGGGTCAGTGTCACATGGAGTACAGGGTCAGTGTCACATGGAGTACAGGGTCAGTGTCACATGGAGTACAGGGTCAGTGTTACACAGGGGTACATGGTCAGAGTTACAGGGGGGCTACAGGGTCAGCGTCACAGGGGGTACAAAGTCAGTGTCAGCAGCAGCCTCTGCAATCCTAATAATATGACGGTTATGTGCCTCCCCTTTCCACCCAGGGCCCCATAGTAGATGGTGGAACCGCTATCGCTATTGGTAGGCCACCGACACTAAGAATTGTGCAGGTCCCCCCAGGAACACAGTGGAGCTGTTTGTAGGCAGGTGAAGGTACTTTTCCGGCCTGTAGGTGGCACTATGCCATTGTTGATGGGGAAGAGGAGTCTATAAGAGAAGTTAGCCACTTAGAGACGCCATCACTCCTCCCTGGGAAGGCAGGCATCTGATTTAATGCCGAGTTCTCGTGAGAGTTGAAGCAGCCATCTTAACCTGGGAGCCTTTAAATAGGGGATCTCCTGTTATTTGAGAGAGCTTCAGCAGATTGACAGGTTAGGGAGAGGAAGCCGCTGAATAGGGATAGTGCTTAGCATATGGAGAGGTTCTTGAGGAGGAGGGACAGAGTGAGGGACACTCTCTGGTGTTGCAGAACCTTCTAAAATCTCTTCAGTAGCAAGCGCAGAGTGAATTATATGCCGTTTCAGCAGAAGCCGTCCTCCGCTATCTATCTGCTAATCAGCCATAACATTAGGACCACCGACAGGTAAAGTGAATAACATTGATTATCTTGTTACAACGGCACCTGAAAGTGGGTGGGCTATATTAGGCAGCAAGTGATCATGGTGTCCCTGAAGTTGATGTGTTGAAAGCAGAAAAAATGTTCATCGCAGTTTGTTGTGTATGGAGCTGTGTAGACGCAGACCGGTCAGGGTGCCCATGCTGACCTGTGTCCACAGCCAAAAGCACCTACAGTGGTCACGTGAGCTTCAGAACTGGAGCATGGAGCAATGGAAGAAGGTGGCCTGGTCTGATAAGTCATGTTTTCCTCATGTGGATAGCCGGGTGTGTGTGCGTCACTTACCTGGTGAAGAGATGGCACCAGGATGCAGTATGGGAAGAAGACAAGCCGGCGGAGGCAGTGTGATGCTTTGGGCAATGTTCTGCTGGGAAACCTTGGCTCCTCTATTCATGTGGATGTTACTTTGACACGTACAACCTACCTAAACATTGTTGGTGACCAAGTATACCCCTTCATGGGAATGGTATTCCCTAATGGCAGTGACCTCTTTCAGCAGGGCAATGCACCATGTCACTCTGCAAAAATGGTCTGAGGAGCACAATGAGTTTGAAATGTTGACTTGGCCGCCAAGTTCCTTTGATCTCAATCCATTTGGGCATCTGTGGGATGTGCTGGAAAACAAGTCCGATCTATGGAGGCACCCACCACTTAAAGGACCTGCCACTGACAGCTTGGTGCCAGATACCACAGCATACCTTCAGAGATCTAGTGGAGTCCATGCCTCGCTGGGTCAAGGTTGTTTTGGTGGCAAAAGGGTGACCTACTCAATATTAGGTGGGTGCTTTATAATGTTATGGCTGATCGCTGTACAGTGTCTTGAAAAAGTATTTATGCCCCTTGAAATTTTCCAAATTTTGTCATGTTACAACCACAAACGTTAATATATTTTATTCGACTTTTATGTCATAGACCAACACAAAGTGTCACATAAATGTGAAGTAGAAGGAAAATGATAAATGGTTTTCAACATATTTTACAAATAAATATGTGAAAAGTGTGGGGGGGCATTTGTCATGTCATGAATATGCTTTGATCTAAACCATTCCATTGTAGCTCTGGCTGTATGTTTCGGGTCGTTGTCCTGCTGGAAGGTGAACCTCCGCCCCAGTTTCAAGTCTTTTGTAGACTCTAACAGGTTTTCTTCTAAGATTATCCTGTATTTGGCTGCATCCATCTTCCCATCAACTCTGACCAGCTTCCCTGTCCCTGCTGAATAAAAGAATCCCCACAACATGATGCTGCCACCACCATGTTTCACGGTGGGGATGGTGTGTTCAGGGTGATGTGCAGTGTTAGTTTTCCCCCACACATAGTGTTTTGCTTTTAAGCCAAAAAGTTCAATTTTGGTCTCATCTGACCAGATCACCTTCTTCCACATGTTTGCTGTGTCCCTCACATGGCTTCTCCCAAACTGCAAACAGGACTTCTTATGGTTTTCTTTCACCAATGTCTTTCTTCTTGTCACTCTTCCATAAAGGGCAGATTTGTGGAGAACACGACTAATAGTTGTCCTGTGGACAGATTCTCCCACCTGAGCTGTGGATCTCTGCAGCTCCTCCAGAGTTACCATGGACCTCTTGGCTCTTCTCTGATGAATGATCTCCTTGCCCGGCCGGTCAGTTTAGGTGGACGGCCATGTCTTGGTAGGTTTGCAGTTGTGCCATACTCTTTCCATTTTCAGATGATGGATTGAACAGAGCTCTATGAGATGTTCAAAGCTTGGAATGTTTTTTTTTATAACCTAACCCTGCTTTAACCTTCTCCACAACTTTAACCCTGACCTGTCTGGTGTGTTCCTTTGGCCTTCATGATGCTGTTTTGTTCACTAAGATTCTCTAACAAACTTCTGAGGGCTTCACGGAACAGCTGTATTTATACTGAGATTAAATTACACACAAGTGGACTCTATTTACTAATAAAGTGACTTCTGAAGGCAATTGGTTCCACTAGATTATAGTTAGGGGTATCAGAGTAAAGGGGGCTGAATACAAATGCACGCCACTCTTTTCACATATTTTTCTGTAAAAAAGTTTGAAAACCATTTATAATTTTCCTTCCACTTCACAATTATGTGCCACTTTGTGTTGGTCTATCTCATAAAATCCCAATAAAATACATTTAGGTTTTTGGTTGTAACATGACAAAATGTGGTACATTTCAAGAGGTATGAATACTTTTTCAAGGCACTGTATACTGTATTGCCATAGCTTACTGGCTTCCAAACTTTGTAAGTAACTAAACTGGAAGGCAAAGCTACTGATTTGAATACTTGTTTCAGGTTACAGAATACTTAGCAAAGTAGTGGAGTACAGTGGAACCTTGGATTACGAGCATAATCCGTACCAGGAGAATGCTTGTAATCCAAAGCATTCGCATATCAAAGCAAGTTTCCCCATAGAAGTCAATGGAAACAAAGATAATTTGTTCCACATTGACTTCTATTGCATGCAATACCGCATGTGGCCAGAGGTGGGGGGGGGCGCCAGAGAGACTCGTAAATATTTAGAGACCACTCGGATGCACTCAGAAACACTCAGGAGTATTTACGAGTATTTACGAGTGGCTCAGAGTGTCACCCGCGCCTCTGGCAAAATGCGCTACTGCACACCACAGAGGCTTGAATCCTGCTCGTTTTGTGAGACAACACTCGCAAACCGAGAAAAAATAGCTCGTATTGCAAAATGCTCGTTAACCGCGTTAATCGCAATCCAAGGTTCCACTGTACTTAAAAAGTATGGAAGACAAAGGATCAGAATGACTGTCAGTTAGCTAGAACCTGCAGAAGAAGGTGAACAATGGCGGTGCCAATATTTTACCTTATAATAGATGCGGATGAATAGGTGGAGCTGATTGTGGAAGAAGAGACCTGGAAAATGTATCTCACCGGGAACGATGGGTAAAGACCTCAAGATGTGTGTGTCATTGAAGAGTTCAGAAATGAGACGAGTCATATCAATTCCTCTTTATTTTGGGGTCACAGAAGTATCTGCTAGGGTCATCGGGATACTGAATTACAATACATGGGGTGACACATTCAGATACTACAGCAGGACAGACACAAATTACAATTGTCATATCAAGGGTTCAGCTCATTGCACTTACAACTGTAAACTTTAATCTTTTTTAGATTTTTAAATAGAATTTATTTATACATAACTTTCCTCTCCCCCCCCCCCTCCCTCCCTCCCCCGCCCCCCTCTAAACTGCTGCCCACCCGACTCAACCAGACTAATATAGAGAGCCTTGGCTCCACCTGGAGAAGTGGTGGCGCCGTCGTCCCATGGAACGTCCAACGGCTCTGCAGGTGATGCCCGCCCTACAGTCGTGGAGAGTCGACCATAATATATTATCCTATCTCTTTATATTAATATATCTTTCTTTTATACACAAAAAAGCATAAAGGTTGGCAGATGGACTTATAAGAACGCTGACAACAGCACACGTGGCTATTGGTTGTCATGCTGGATTGTACAGTTGCTTTTTTTTTTTTTGTGTTTTTTTTTCTTCTTTTTTTTGTTTGCATCACTTATTATAACACCATAACATTTACACACTGTACATTTATATACAATGGTGGCCAAAAAAAAAACAGCGGACAGAACCGAATATGCAGACTGCAAAATGTCCCCAGACGAATGAATTGGATCTGTGCGCATCCAAGAGTGGTGTCACCCTCCCCCCCCCCCCCCGAACATCCCACGTCTTATCATCCCTCCCCCACCCCCCCCCTGATATCTACGTGGCCTCGTAGCTGGGTGGAGGAAGCCAGCATAAAATTGTACAACCTCCAATGTAACTCCTTATAGCTAGAAATATTTCTCCTCCACTGTATATAGGTTATTAGACAACAGGAACTACTTGCGTGGTTACAATGCATCCATCAAAGGTGGAGACCTCTAATGTCACGTCTGCTAGAGGCCCATGTACCCTCATATACAAAGAGAGATTGTAAAGCGCCACAAAGCTACTCTGTCACCCCAATCCCTGATATTAAAATTTCTTCTCTTAACTTCTCATTTGTATATTGTGTTCCTGATGTACATATACAGTTTAGTGATAGGTGAATGATAATACCAAATAAGAACTTCTGAAGAATGGATATGAAAAACACAAGAAGATCAGATGGATGGAGCTCATGGGTAGCTGGTCAGAATACCGACCATGAATATCCATTTGTTCTCCAACACTTGACGCCAAACATACATTCTGAACATTCTCTGTAAAATTTCCCATTGGATGTGAAGGACACAAGAAGATTAGTTGGATGGAGCTCCATCTCCAGGGCTGGATAACTGGGCACATGGTCAGGATACCCACCATGTATACATGGAACACCCATTTTTTTCTCCAACACTCGACGCCAAACATACATTCTGAACATTCTCTCTAAAGGATTCCATTGGATGTGAAGGATACAAAAAGATTAGTTTGATAGTGCTCCATCTTCAGGCCTGGATAACATGGGTACCTGGTCAGGATACCCACCCAGAATAGATGGAATATCCATTTATTCTCCAACACTTGATGCCAAAAATACATTCTGAACGTTCTCTCTAAAGGTTCCCAGTGGATGTGAAGGACACAAGAAGATTAGTTGGATGGAGCTCCATCTTCTCGGCTGGATAACAGAGGTACCTGGTCAGGATACCCAGCATGAATACATGATATAACCATTTATTCTCCAACATTTGAAGCCAAGCATTAATTCTGAACGTTTTCTGTAAAATTTCCCATTGGATGTGAAGGATGCAAGATTGGTTGGATAGAGCTCCATCTTTAGGGCTAGATAAAAGGAACACCTGGTCAGGATACCCACCATGAATACATGGTATACCTACATAAATTCTGAATGTTCTCTGTAAAGTATCCCAGTGGATGTGAAGGACGCAAGAAGATTAGTTGGATAGAGCTCAATCTTCAGGGCTGAATAACTGGGCACCAGGTCAGGATACCCAACATGAATACACGAAACACCCTTTTATTCTCCAACAATTGAACCCAAACATTGAGAAGATTGAAGAACTCAAGAAGCATTAACAGAATGTGAATTTCCACACAGCAGACTTTCTGGCTTGACCTGAACATCTCCTTTGATCTACCTTCACCTCATCAATTACACCACGTGCACAGACTGTTGGACAGGGTTACTGAGAGTCCAGGGATATTTTGGGGAAAATAGTAAAATAAAACCTGTGGTACCAAGAATATGTAATAAACATAAATGAGATGAAACCGTGCAAAGTACAAGAATTGCTAGCCATGCATTATGACGAGAGACGAATCATTGTACAGGCTATATGGCTACTAGCCTTTGGCAAAGTCCTGGGAGAGGTCAAACATGCCACTAACATCATACACACGGGGCATTAATATAAACATATCAATCTCAATAGCACATATTATAAATAAATCCATATACATAACATTGAAATGTCGTAAGATATGAACACGGTTTTACCCTCCCCCCTCCCCCCTCCCAAAATTTGTTGCATAGACAATCAGACATGATAATCAGTTGCCGCAACCCAAAAATGGATGGAAGCGCCAAATGGGCAGGACCAGGAGACGGTCAGCTTTAGAGCATGCTCAACAGGACAGGGAATCGCCCAACCAAAAAGCAGACACAGGAGCGACTTTACAATACTGGAGCAATTCAGGGCGGGGGGGGGGGGTTAATGTGTAAGGTAACATGCGGCAGAAGTACGGCGCTCTTCCGTCGAAGGCCGTGTCATCTCTTTGAACGTGCCGGCTGGCGATGGCTTAAAACTGGAATTACACAGTCAATAGAAAAGGGAGAATGAGGATGACAGGGCCTCATCTCCCCCTCGTTAAGTATTTTTGTGCTCTTTGACTGCTCTCTATTGCTTCTAGAGATACCCTATGTGCTAATCTGATCACAAAGAGAGACGTACAAAAATAAATTAAAAATAAAAAAATAATGAGGTGCAGTACGCAAACGCTGAAGAGCAAAATAAATATGAGGTATATGAGTACGCGAATCTGGAATGGTTAAGGCTGCTCTGAAATGAACATAAGTAGAAATTAAAAGATACAGACATGGGTTTTTGCCATTGCAATGGCTCATTGATGGCTTACTGATCGCTGACAGAAATGTCTGGCTGAGGTGGGGCTCAACCAGTCCACACACTGCCTCTCAGAGTCCTATGGCCTCGAGTTTCAGAAGAATGAACAGTGCTAGGTCCTCGCTTGTCTGTTTTGCAGACGCCTGGCGCCTTGGATTTGGTTTTTACGGCTCCTGGACGGTGCAGGAGCACAGGATCTTACCGGTGGTCAGAAATGGAATGCTGTAGTAGGAGATGTGGAGCCCTCTTTTTCAAAGCTCTTTAGTGGAGATCACGGAAGACATATAAAGACAGGCCGGAGAAGTGCCAGGTTTCAGAACTTCGAGTATAAGATCATACAGAGAACCAGTGGATTTAGCCTCGCGTAGAACATGAGTTACCCCCAAGTGTCCTGGTCCCCCCTACTGAAGGAACATTTGATCATCTCTTATAAAGTCTCTCATGAAGAGTCACAGGAAGGGCCTCATCCAATACATAAATACTTGTTCAGGGGTCACCATCAGGGGCATCCATTTTCCTTTTCGTAGACTGTAGAAGAGAGAAGCAGTCATTCCTTCATAACCACAAAGTGTATAGAACAGAGTTCAATTCATAAAGACATCATATCTCCAGTTCATTAGAATAAAACAGAAATCACAAGATAACAACACAAGACAATGACCAGGAACTCGTTTGTTAGAGTAATCTGGGGGCCTTCTTTGCATGTTGAGTTCTTATCTTATAGATACTACTAAAGGAATGAGATACACCTCATCTATCACCTCACCTATCAATAAGCTATAAAGCAACAAAATTATACTTTTATATTAGGAACTGCTAAAACACCCCCCGTGCAATCACTAAAACACAGTAAAAAACAATAAATAAATAACAGTGTAGCGCTTCCTATAACAATTCATTCATAAACCAATTAAAAACATACATAATTCATGATAAGAAAGTGTCTCTGTGCTTCAAAATAGCCTGACATCCAACCAATTTTAATGGTGTAATTTATAAAAAAAAGAATCTCAGTGCTACCAACCATTCAGCAATCAATATCAATTTCATCAACAGTGAAGTGTCTTTGTGCTAAAAATTATAAAGTGTCTCTGTGCTCAAAAGAGCTTCAATCAGTCCTTTAATTTTCCACAACCATTAGAAGCACTCCAATGTCTGGTTTTGCACCATCATACTCCACCAGACTTAAAGGAGAAGTACAGTCAAAGCTGGTTTGGCTGTACTTCTCCTGTGGATCACAGAAGTGCAGTCCGCTCTGCACTCCTGTAAACCCGTTTTCAGCAGACAGTGGGCTGAAGTCCGTTGTTGGCTGACGTCACAAAGCTGGTCCAGGCTCGGGTAAGATCGTGACCATATGGTCTGGATCTGCCCACATGCCTGGACCGTCACCAGGCTCAGCCTCTCAGAGAGCCGCTGAGAGCCTGAGCTGGCCACTCCTGCCCCCTCCACAGCCCAGCACTCCAATAAGTGAGGGGGGGGGGGGCAGGGCAGAGAGCTTTTTTAGCTTTTTTTTTCAGATCCCCAAAAAATGTCAAAAGTGCCAGTGTCTGATTTGTCTGCTGCAACTGAAATGTCGCAGTCCCGCCATTACTAGTAAAAAAAAATAAATAAAAATATCATAAATATATCCCATAGTTTGTAGATGCTATAACTTTTGTGCAAACCAATCAATATACGCTAATTGGGATAAATATGTAGCCGAATACATATTGGCCTAAATTGATGAAGAAATTCGATATTGAAAAATTTTTTTATTGGGTATGTTTTATAGCAGAAAGTAAAAAATATTGTTTTGTTTTTTCAAAATTGTCGGTCTTTTTTGCTTATAGCACAAAAAATAAAAGCAGAGGTGATCAAATACCACCAAAAATAACTATTTGTGGGAAAAAAAGGGCATCAATTTTATTTGGGTACAGTGTCGGATGACCGCGCAATTGTCAGTTAAATAACGCAGTGCCGTATCGCAAAAATGGCCTGGTCATGAAGGGGGGAGTTAAATCTTCAGGAGCTGAAGTGGTTAATTCAGACCATGTACGTCAGTGCAACTCTTCCAGTATTTCCATTGTTGTATATAAAAAAGGGCCAAGGTACATCCCTGGGAATTACAGACCAGTTAGCCTAACATCAATAGTATGTAAACTCTTGGAGGGGATGATAAGGGACTATATACAAGATTTTAGTAATGAGAACGGTATCATTAGCAGTAATCAGCATGGATTCATGAAGAATCGTTCTTGCCAAACCAATCTACTAACCTTCTATGAGGAGGTGAGTTGCCATCTAGATAATGGAAGGCCGAAGCATTTGACACAGTTCCCCATAAACGTTTACTGTACAAAATAAGGTCCGCTGGCATGGACCATAGGGTGAGTACATGGATTGAAAACTGGCTACAAGGGCGTGTTCAGAGGGTGGTGATAAATGGGGAGTACTCAGAATGGTCAGGGGTGGGTAGTGGGGTTCCCCAGGGTTCTGTGCTGGGACCAATCCTATTTAATTTGTTCATAAACGACCTGGAGGATGGGATAAACAGTTCAATCTCTGTATTTGCAGATGATACTAAGCTAAGCAGGGCAATAACTTCTCCGTAGGACGTGGAAACCTTGCAAGAAGATCTGAAAAAATTAATGGGCTGGGCAACTACATGGCAAATGAGGTTCAATGTAGAAAAATGTAAAATAATGCATTTGGGTGGCAAAAATATAAACGCAATCTATACATTGGGGGGAGAACCTCTGGGGGAATCTAGGATGGAAAAGGACCTGGGGGTCCTAGTAGATGATAGGCTCAGCAATGGCATGCAATGCCAAGATGCTGCTAACAAAGCAAACAGAATATTGGCATTAAAAAAGTGGATCAACTCCAGAGATAAAACGATAATTCTCCCGCTCTACAAGACTCTGGTCCGGCCTCACCTGGAGTATGCTGTCAAGTTTTGGGCACCAGTCCTCAGGAAGGATGTACTGGAACTGGAGTGAGTCCAGAGAAGAGCAACAAGACTAATAAAGGGACTGGGAGACATTAGTTATGAGGAAAGTTTACAAGCACTGAACTTGTTCTCTTTGGAGACGCTTGAGAGGGGATATGATTTCAAAGTCCAAATACCGTACTGGTGACCCCACAATAGGGATAAAACTTTTCCGCGTAAGGGAATTTAATAAGACACGCAGCCATTCACTAAAATTAGAAGAAAAACGGTTTAACTTTAAACTGCGTAGAGGGTTCTTTACTGTAAGAGAGGCAAGGATGTGGAATTCCCTTCCACAGGCGGTGGTCTCAGCGGGGGGGGGGCATTGATAGTTTCAAAAAAACGATTAGATAAGCACCTGAACGACCACAACATACAGGGATATACAATGTAATACTGACACATAATCACACACATAGGTTGGACTTGATGGACTTGTGTCTTTTTTCAACCTCACCTACTATGTAACTTTATAACCTTTGAGGGTGGACCTCACTCCTCGTAGAGGTCAGCATCAGCTCAACTTTATAAGCCTCCAGCGGGGATTCTCAGCCCTCTCTCCAGCTGGCTCCAGTACTTCATTTCATAAACAGCGATGCCACAAATCCTCAGGACTGCCCAGATATCAAAGAGCAAGGTTGCTTTATTTGAGAAAGCAAAATGCCATGCAGATTAAAGCAACCTTGCTCTTTGATATCTGGACAGTCCTGAGGATTTGTGGCATCGCTGTTTATGAAATGAAGTACTGGAGCCAGCTGGAGAGAGGGCTGAGATCCCCGCTGGAGGCTTATAAAGTTGAGCTGATGCTGACCTCTACGAGGAGTAAGGTCCACCCTGAAAAGGTGAGAATCTATCTGAGTGAGGTGTTTGGAGCACAATGGGAATACTGGAAGAGTTGCACTGATGTACATGGTCTGAATTAAACACTTCAGCTCTGGAAGATTTACCCCCCCCCCCTTCATGACCAGACCATTTTTTGCGATACGGCACTGCGTTATATAACCACTTGCCGACCACTCGCCGCAGTTGTACTGCGGCAGAATGGCACGGCTGGGCAAAACAACGCTATGTAACGTCGCTTCGCCCTGTGGCCACTAGGGGCGCACGCCCCCTGCTCGCCCCACGGAGCCGATGCGAGTGCCCGGTGGTCGCGATCACCGCCGGGCTCCCGCGATCGTTCGGGGCACACAGAGAACTGGGACCTGTGTGTGTAAGCACACAGTTTCCGGGTCCCTGAGGGGAGAAGTGACA
The DNA here is from genome assembly GCF_042186555.1 of Aquarana catesbeiana. NCBI lineage: Eukaryota > Metazoa > Chordata > Amphibia > Anura > Ranidae > Aquarana > Aquarana catesbeiana. The sequence goes on along the minus strand of NC_133330.1, from coordinate 17,726,738 downwards.
GATCGTCTGTTCATACAGAGTATGAACAGCGATCTATCTTTTCCCCTACACAGTCCCCTCCCCCCTTCAGTTAGAACACACACTAGGGAACACAGTTAACCCCTTGATCGCCCCCCCTAGTGTTAACCCCTTCCCTGCCAGTGACGTTTTTACAGTAATCAATGCATTTTTATAGCACTGAGCGCTGTAAAAATGACAATGGTCCCATAAATGTGTCAAAATTGTCCGACGTGTCCGCCTTAACGTCGCAGTCCCGATAAAAATCGCAGATCACCGCCATTACTAGTAAAAAAATAATAATAATAAAAATGCCATAAAACTAACCCCTATTTTGTAGACACTATAACTTTTGCGCAAACTAATCAATATACGCTTATTGGGATTTTTTTTTTTTACCAAAAATATGTAGAAGAATACGTATCGGCCTAAACTGAGAAAAAAATTGTTTTTTTTTATATATTTTTGGAGGATATTTATTATAGCAAAAAGTAAAAAATAATGCGTTCTTTTCAAAATTGTCACTCTTTTTTTGTTTATAGTGCAAAAAATAAAAACCGCAGAGTTGATCAAATACCACCGAAAGAAAGTTCTATTTGTGGGGAAAAAAAGACGTCAATTTTGTTTGGGTGCAACGCCGCACGACCGCGCAATTGTCAGTTAAAGCGACGCAGTGCCGAATCGTAAAAAGTGCTCTGGTCAGGAAGGGGGTAAAATCTTCCGGGGCTGAAGCGGTTAACTGACAATTGCGCTGTCGTGCAACGCTGTACCCACATAAAATTGATGCCCTTTTTTTCCCACAAATTGAGCTTTTTTTTTGGTGGTATTTAATCACCTTTTTGTTTTTTTTTTATTTTTTGCCCTATAAACAAAAAAAGACCAGCAATTTTGGAAAAAAAAAAAAATTTTTTTTGTACTCTTTGCTATAAAACATCCAATAAAAAATGTAAAAAAAATCAAATTTCTTCTTCAATTTAGGCCAATATGTATTTTGCTACATGTTTTTGGTAAAAAAAAAATCCCAATAAGTGTATAATGATTGGACTGTGCAAAAGTTATAGCGTCTACAAACTATGGGATATATACTGGAATTTTTTTTTTTACTAGTAATGGCGGCGATCAGCGACTGCGACTAGCGGGACTGCGATATTGCGGTGCACAATCAGACACTAACTGATACTTTGTGGGAACCAGTGACACTAATACAGTGATCAGTGCTAAAAATATCCGCTGTCACTGTATTAATGACACTGGCTGGGAAGGGGTTAATATCAGGGGGATCAAAGGGTTAAATGTGTGCCTAGCCAGTGTTTTTATGCACTGTAAGGTAGGGGTCTCAAACTGACGGCCCTCCAGCTGTTGCAAAACTACAAGTCCCATCATGCCTCTGCCTGTGGGAGTCATGCTTGTAACTGTCAGCCTTGCAATGCCACATGGGACTTTTGCAACTGCTGGAGGGCTGCCAGTTTGCGACCCCTGCTGTAAGGGAAGTGATGGCTTTTATTCCCTTCTCCCCCCTGTCAGAGCAGAGCTCTGCCTTGTTTACATAGGCAGATCCCCATTCTGAGCCTCTGACCGACATTCGGCGGGTGCCAGAGGACATCCAGTGCCCGGCACCCGCTAATTTGCTTCTGCTGTGAATAATCACAGCAGAAGTGGCCCACCGGTGAAACGCGCCCCCTGTAGGCGGTAGTGCAGAATCATGAATATATACGTTTTATACATGAAGGTAAAAACAGCCCCCTCTTATATTCACCCGAGCCCGATCTAGCAATGTGCATGAGGGCAGAAGCTCTCTCAGGCCTCTCCCTCCTCATTGGCTGAGACACAGTAGCAGGAGTCCTTGGCCAGTGAGCAGGGGCGGGGGCAAATAGCACTCTGTTTGTCTCATAGACACACAAAGGAGGCTCTGGAGCGAGTACACAGGAGTGCCTCCTCAGCAAGAAGCTTGCTCATGGGGCACTCAGCAGGGGGGAGGAGCCTGGACTGACAGCAGGGGACCCGAGAAGAGGAGGATCGGTGCTGCTCTATGCAAAACCATTACACAGAGCAGGTAAGTATAACATGTTTGTTATTTTAGAATGTTACTAAACCCAGGAGCCTGCATTCACTATATCTGGTCCTCCCAGGAGTCTGCATTCACTATATCTGGTCCTCCCAGGAGCCTGCATTCACTATATCTGGTCTCCCCAGGAGCCTGCATTCACTATATCTGGTCTCCCCAGAAGCCTGCATTCACTATATCTGGTCTCCCCAGGAGCCTGCATTCACTATATCTGCTCTCCCCAGGAGCCTGCATTCACTATAATTGGTCTCCCCAGGAGCCTGCATTCACTATATCTGGTCTCCCCAGGAGCCTGCATTCACTATATCTGCTCTCCTCAGGAGCCTGCATTCACTATATCTGGTCTTCCCAGGAGCCTGCATTCACTATATCTGGTCTTCCCAGGAGCCTGCATTCACTATATCTGGTCTCCCCAGGAGCCTGCATTCAATATATCTGGTCTCCGCAGGAGCCTGCAGTCACTATATCTGGTATCCCCAGGAGCCTGCAGTCACTATATCTGGTCTCGCCAGGAGCCTGCATTCACTATATCTGGTCTCCCCAGGAGTCTGCATTCACGAAATCTGCTCTCCTCAGGACTCTGCATTCACTATATCTGGTCTCCCCAGGAGCCTACAGTCACTATATCTGGTCTCCCCAGAAGTCTGCAGTCACTATATCTGGTCTCCCCTGGAGCCTGCATTCACTATATCTGCTCTCCACAGAAGTCTGCAGTCACTATATCTGGTCTCCTCAGGAGCCTGCATTCACTATATCTGGTCTCCACAGGAATCTGCATTCACTATATCTGGTCTCCCCAGGAGCCTGCATTCACTATATCTGGTCTCCCCAGGAGCCTGCATTCACTATATCTGGTTTCCCCAGGAGCCTGCATTCACTATATCTGGTCTCCCCAGAAGTCTGCAGTCACTATATCTGGTCTCCCCAAGAGCCTGCATTCATTATATCTGGTCTCCACAGAAGTCTACAGTCACTATACCTGGTCTCCCCAGGAGCCTGCAGTCACTATATCTGGTCTCCCCAGGAGCCTGCAGTCACTATATCTGGTCTCCCCAGGAGCCTGCATTCACTATATCTGTCTTCCCACAGTACACAGAACATGGAAATGAATTTATTTCAGTAAATATAAACTGATAAATACAAATAAATTTATAAATGCAGCGCTGATAAGTGATATATAAAACAAAGAGACAGTATATCACCCAAACACAGTGTGAAACTAGTATTGGCTTGATGATAAGACACAAGCAGGTGTGTACCAGAAATGACCTGTTTGAATATAAGTGAAAAGTCAATCTACAATAATATAAAAAAATTTTATTCAATATATGTGATCACCACTTGTACTCACCTGGCTAGGTGACTGTATGTTCGTTTTTTACTTGGCGTTTTTTAATAAACCTTTTCCCATTGGATTCATGCACTATGTGGAGGCTTTTTCTTCTCTTCTTTATGACCTGATATGCTGCACCGAGGAGTTTGCATACTCTATTCAGCTGACTACTTCATCTGTTGGGGATTTGAACATCACCATCCTTCCACTGCTGCTTCGGATGAGGCCATTGAAGTGCATCTCTTCACCATCATTGTCTTCTATCAAGCACCTATAGGATCGATCGATCCCAATGCCTGATTGACACACCGCCGTACGGTGAGTGTGTCCACCTTTTGTGGCAAGCGTACCCATTTCTTCTACTATTACACACCACTTTTTTTTTCCCATGGAATTTTTTGTACTCATTGAGGAATATTTTTTCACTATGGACACTTTTTTTTATATTATTGTAGATTGACTTTTCACTTATATTCAAACAGGTCATTTCTGTTACACACCTGCTTGTGTCTTACCATCAAGCCAATACCAGATCCACACTGCGTTTGGGTGATATACTGTCTCTTTGTTTTATATATCACTTATCAGCGCTGCATTTATACATTTATTTGTATTTCATTGCACAGTTTGCTATACTGTTGATGCTGGCTGCTACCATTTTAGTTTTTTGATAATTTTAGTAGCGCAACTTTACTTTTCTGTTTGTATAAACTGATAAATACCTTTTCTCATCAGCAGTATATAGCAGTCCGATGAGGCTGCATGACCCCTGACCTTCTGTCTGGACGGTGCTGATTGGCCCTGTGCTGATCACATGCACCCTCCCAAAGAAAAAAAAAAAAAACTCTCTAGCGATACACATCAAACTGAGCATGTGCAGCCTGACTTCAAAGGCTCTATAATATCAGGAGATGGATTGTGCAGAGAGGAAGTAGGGGAGGATCAGAGAAGACAGGATCAAACAGCCTTTTTAAATAATGAGGAGAATTAACCCCTTAGATTCCACAGCGAGTATAACAAACATGCTTTACTGCATATACAGACTGATTTTACTGTTGTGGGTTTAGTAACACTTTAATAGAAAAAAAAAAATTTGAATCTTTACAAACGCTTTAAAGCACTCTGGGAATACTGGAAGAGCTGCACTGTTGAGCACAGTCTGAATTAAGTCTGGTGGAGTATGATGGTGTAGAACCAGAAATGGGAGCATTTATAATGGTGGTAGAAAATTAAAGGACCGATCGAAGCAGTTTGGAGGACAGAGACACTTTATAATTTTTAGCACAAAGACGCTTCACTGTTGATGAAATACATATTAATTGGTGAATAGTTCATAGCACTGAGATACTTTTTTATGAATTACATGTTTAAAATTGGTCAGATCTTCAGATATTTTGAAGCACAGGGACACCTTTTTATTTCATGAATTTTTCACTTTTTTGTCATGAATTATATACAGTGCCTTGAAAAAGTATTCATACTCCTTGAAATTTTCCACATTTTGTCATGTTACAACCAAATACTTAAATGTATTTTATTGGGATTTTATCTGATAGACCAACACAAAGTGGCACATAATTGTGAAGTGGAAGGAAAATGATAAATGGTTTTCAACATTTAAAAAAAATAAATATGTGAAAAGTCTGGGGGGACATTTGTATGGGTTAGGTCATAGAAAAATCTCCCAAGCTTTGAACATCTCACGGAGCTCTGTTCAATCCATCATCCGAAAATGGAAAGAGTATGGCACAACTGCAAACCTACCAAGACATGGCCGTCCACCTAAACTGACCGGCCGGGCAAGAAGAACATTCATCAGAGAAGCAGCCAAGAGGTCCATGGTAACTCTGGAGGAGCTGCAGAGATCCACAGCTCAGGTGGGAGAATCTGTCCACAGGACAACTATTAGTCGTGTTCTCCACAAATCTGCCCTTTATGGAAGAGTGACATAAGAAGTCCAGTTTGCAGTTTGTGAGAAGCCATGTGGAGGACACAGCAAACATGTGGAAGAAGGTGATCTGGTCAGATGAGACCAACATTGAACTTTTTGGCCTAAAAGCAAAACCCTATGTGTGGGGGAAACTAACACTGCACATCACCCTGAACACACCATCCCCACCGTAAAACATGGTGGTGGCAGCATCATGTTGTGGGGATGCTTTTCTTCAGCAGGGACAGGGAAGCTGGTCACAGTTGATGGGAAGATGGATGGAGCCAAATACAGGACAATCTTAGAAGAAAACCTGTTAAAGTCTGCAAAAGACTTGAGACTGCGGCGGAGGTTCACCTTCCAGCAGGACAACGACCCTAAACATACAGCCAGAGCTACAATGGAATGGTTTAGATCAAAGCATATTCATGTGTTAGAATGGCCCAGTCACAGTCCAGACCTAAATCCAAATGAGAATCTGTGGCAAGACTTGAAAATTGCTGTTCGCAGACGCTCTTCATCCAATCTGTCAGAGCTTGAGATATTTTGCAAAGAAGAATGGGCAAAAATGTCCCTCTCTAGATGTGCAAAGCTGGTAGAGACATCCCCAAAAAGACTTGCAGCTGTAATTGCAGAGAAAGGGGGTTCTACAGAGTATTGACCGGGGGGGCGCCATACAAATGTACCCCCCACACTTTTCACAGATTTATTTGTAAAAAAAAATGTGAAAATCATTTATCATTTTTCTTCCACTTCACAATTATGTGCCACTTTGTGTTGGTCTATCACATAAAATACAAAAATTGTAAGGGGTATGAATACTTTTTCAAGGCACTGTATGCCTTTCATTGTTATATGAATGAATTGTTATAGGAAGCGCTACGCTGTTATTAATTGTTTATCTTATAGAAATAAGATTCTTTTATCTCTTGATTCCACTTAATGAATACAGAATATCTGCTTAATATGCCTCTCTATTCCCCATTAATGATGATACATTTTACTTTGTTATTAAAGACTTCACTTATCTCCTAGACGTTTGGCAGTTCCCATAATTATAGACGAAAGGAGCTGCAAAGGCATAATGGCCCTTGAAGGACATATTAGTTCCTGTCTGTTGTTATCTCTACATAATATTCAGACTGGGTCTAGTCCAGTGGTCTCCAAACTGCAGCCCAGGGGACAGATGTGGTCCTTTGCCTGCCTTTATCCGGCACTTGAGGCACTACTCCTCCCACTGACACCAATGATGGGGCACTATTCCTCCCACTGACACCAATTATGGGGCACTATTCCCCCCACTGACACCAGTGATGGGGCACTATTCCTCCTTCTGACACCAATGACATGGCACTATTCCTCCCACTCACACCAACAATGGGGCACTACTTCTACCACTGACACCAATGAAGGGGCACTTTTACTCCCACTGATATCATTGATGGAGCACTATTCCTCCAATAGACACCAGTGATGGGGAACTATTCCTCCCACAGACACCAATGATGGGGCACTATTCCTCCCATTGACACCAATGATGGGGCACTATTCCTCCCACTGACACCAATAATGGGCTGCTACTCCTCCCCTTAATACCAATGATGTGGCATTGTTTACTCCCACTGGGCACAGTCCTGGCCCTCCAAAATTCTGAAGGACAGAAAACTGGCCCTTAGTTTGGAAAGTTTGGAGACCCCTGGTCTAGTCCTAACCCCATTTTTTGTTTGCCTTCACCCTCTAAACCATTCTCAAGCCTTAACAATTATAGTAACCCTTATCTAACCCAACTCCTATCAGAAAAGTACTTCCAGTCTGTTGTCTCTGTATACACTGAGGACAATACTCACTTTTATACCCAGAGTTCAGTGCTGCAGGTATGTAGGAGCTTCATATGTCTCCATCGCTGGATCTCCACTATGTTGGTTTAGGAGAGAGGACAATTTGGACATGTCATCAGTCAAGGTACGATGATGGTGACAAAAGACACAGACCTAACAGAATTTATTTTCATTGTCCCTGCATTGTGCGGCGGCAACAGGACAATGTGCAGGAAAAACAAGGTCAAGACTTGATAAAATGCCCTGAGATGTGCATTGTCCAGCCTCCGCTACACAGTGATGGGGGGACTGTCCTTACAGCCTCCAGGGCAGTAGATGGCATCATTGCCAAAATCAAGAAACCATTATCCAACATTTCATATACCACTATTCACCATTTCCCAAACCAATAATTACAATTTCCCAAATCACTATTAACCATTTTCCAAACCAACATTCACCATTTCCCAAAACAATATTCCCCATTTCCCAAACCATTTCCCAAACCAATATTCACCATTTCCCAAACCAATAGTCACCATTTTCCAAAACAATATTCCCCATTTCCCAAACCATTTCCCAAACCAATATTCACCATTTCCCAAACCAATAGTCACCATTTTCCAAATGAATAGTCACCATTTCCCAAACTAGTATTCACCAATTCCAAAAACAAATTTTCACTATTTCCCATATATTCACCATTTCCCAAACCACTATTCACCACTTTCCAAACCAACATTCACCATTTCCCAAACCACTATTCACCATTTTCCAAACCAACATTCACCATTTCCCAAACCACTATTCACCATTTTCCAAACCACTATTCACCATTTTCCAAACCAATATTTACCATTTCCCAAACCAATATTTTCCTTTTCCAAAACCACTCTTCACCATTTCCAAACCACTATTCACCATTTCCCAAACCAATATTCACCATTTCCCAAACCAATATTCGCCATTTCCCAAACCAACATTCACCATTTCCCAAAACCCTATTCACTATTTCCCAAACCACTATTCACCATTTCATAAACCACTATTCACCATTTCCCAAAACCCTATTCACCATTTTCCAAACCAATATTCACCATTTCCCAAACCACTATTCACTATTTCATAAACTACTATTCACCATTAGGGATGGGCGAACTGTTCGGCCCGAGAATAAGTTTGGGCCGAACTTTTGTTGTTCGGTTGTTCGGCAAACACCCGAACAAACGGATCGTTCAACTCTTTGTTCGGCCCCCCTGAACCGACCACAATGGATTGCGGCGCTGAACAGTGCATTTTAAGGCCTGATTGGCTAAGGCAGTGGAAGCTTCAGCCAATCAGGGCACAGAGCACTGTCCTGATTGGACACTGTCATCATGACTTTATCTACTCATGGCTCATTCCCGCCCCACAGTATAAAAGTATTCTTTCAATGGCAGCCATTTTCAGAGTGATTCCGGCGTGGAGAGAGATAGAACAGGGCTCTGTTAGGTGGCTATTAGTTAGTTAGTGTGCTATACTGTGCTATTTTGCTTCAATTGTCAGTGTAGAATATTGGTTTAGTGTCAGTCTAGGGATAGTGTGAGTGTAGTGAGGAGGACCATCATTCAGCTTTGCATAGTGTGCAGCTAGAGTAGGGACAGCTCAGATAGTTTCACTGTAGTGTAGTGAGACCGTGTGAGTAATCTTGACATTAGTGTATAGCTAGAGCAGGGACATTTCAGATAGCGTCAGTGTAGTGACGGTTGAACACCGTCTATTTGATTGCATTACTGCCAGTTTGACGTCATTTACTTCAGTGTGCATTACTGCCAGTTTAATGCCATTTACCTCTGTGTGCGTTACTGCCAGTTTAACGCCATATCATTTTGCATGCGTTACTGCCAGCTTAACGCCATATAGTTCTGTGTGCATTACTGCCAGTTTAACGCCATATAGTTTTGCGTGCGTTACTGCAAGTTTAACACCATAAAGTTCTGTGTGCGTTACTGCCAGTTTAACGCCATATCGTTTTGCGTGCGTTACTGCCAGTTTAATTCCATATAGTTCTGTGCGTTACTGCCAGTTTAACGCCATATCGTTTTGTGCATTACTGCCAGTTTAACGCCATTTACTTCTGTGTGCGTTACTGCCAGTTTAACGCCATATAGTTTTGCGTGCATTACTGCCAGTTTTTTTACGCCATATAGTTTTGCGTGCGTTACTGCCAGTTTAACGCCATATAGTTTTGCGTGCGTTACTGCTAGTTTAACGCCATATAGTTCTGCGTGTGTTACTGCCAGTTTAACGCCATATAGTTTTGCGTGCGTTACTGCCAGTTTAACGTAATATAGTTCTGTGTGAGTTACTGCCAGTTTAACGCCATATAGATTTTGTGCGTTACTACCAGTTTAACGCCATATAGCTCTGTGTGCGTTACTGCCAGTTTAACATTTACTTCTGTGTGCGATATTGCCAGTTTAATGCCATATAGTTCTGTGTGTGTTACTGCCAGTTTAACGCCATATAGTTTTGTGCGTTACTGCCAGTTTAACACCATTTAGTTCTGTGTGTGTTACTGCCAGTTTAACGCCATATAGTTTTGTGTGCGTTACTGCCAGTTTAACGCTATAGTTTTGCATGTGTTACTGCCAGTTTAACGCCATATAGTTCTGTGTGCGTTACTGCCAGTTTAACTCCATATCGATTTGTGTGCGTTACTGCCAGTTTAACGCCATATAGTTTTGTGTGCGTTACTGCCAGTTTAATGCCATATAGTTCTGTGTGCGTTACTGCCAGTTTAATGTTTGGGGGGGGTTTCTAGCAAAAAAAAATGCAGATTTTTTACATATATGACAGAATTGGCCTTACATTACAAACCTGTAACTCACCTTACAGAGCTCTTTTACCAAAATGATGAAAACTTCTTGCCGAACGCAGACACGGCTGTGGAATAAAAGGCAAAAGAGTGTCACACAAGAATAATGGTTCATGTTACATATTTACATGTTATGTAATACTGACAATGCACCATGTAGACATGTGCACTGAACAAAAATGTGTTAGTTTTCGTTTCATTCTTTTCTTTTGCTTTTTTCGGAAGTTCGAAAATTTGGAATTCGGAAATTCGAAAATCTGAATTTTCGAATTCTCGGATTTCCGAACTTCGAATTTCAAATTTCCGAATTTCAAATTTCCGAATTTCAAATTTCCGAATGTTCAAATTTCCGAATTTTGAATTTCCGAATTTTTGAAGTCTGCATTTCCGAATTTGCAGAATTCGAAAATCCAAAAATTTGAAAATCTGAAAAAAAGAAAGAAAATCAGTAAAATTCAAAATAATAACTAACTAATAATTACTAACTATTAAATTATAGGTATTGGAATTTCCTTTCAAATTTGGCTGTTAGTGAACGTAACGAATACAAATTTATCTGAAGTTACGAATTATCCGAAATAACGAATGTCGCATCTAAACAAATAGAATGGAACAAATTAATAATAAATAATAATAATAAAAAGGTTTTATTATTATTATTGTTATTTATTTTTATTATTAGATCGTTACGTTCCATTCTTTTAGATACGGCATTCGTTATTTCAGATTAGTAACTTCGGATAAATTCGTACTCGTTACGTTCACTAACAGCCAAATTTGAAAGGAAATTCCAATACCTATAATTTAATAGTTATTATTAGTTAGTTATTTCAGATTTTCGAGTTTTCGAATTTTCGGATTTTCGTTCTTTTGAATTTTTATTCTTATTTTGGGATTTTCAAATTTCTGAAGTTTAGAATTTCCTCATATCGAATTTCTGAAATTTTGAATTTCCGAACTTCCGAATTTGAATTTTCAAATTTCTGAAATTTCGAATTTCCGAATTTTGAATTTCCGAAATTTCGAATTTTCCAATTTCCGAAATCCTAAATTTTCGGAATGAACTAATTTGTCAAAATTCGTTAAAAACTAATTTGGAACTAAATGAATTGCACATGTCTAGCACCATGTCCTGTGTTGTGTCAGAGGCTCAGCCTGAGCTGAGAATATAAGTTCTGCCATGGATGTTCTATGTCTGTCAGAGAATGATGTTCCTGCTCCCTGTACTCTATGTGAGCCGTCCTTGGGCTGACTATGAAAGGTTCATGTGACCTGGCTGGAGGCCAAAGTTATAACTAAAAGATCTACAGCAAGGGTCTCAAACTAGCGGACCTCCAGCTGTTGCAGAACTACAAGTCCCATGAGGCTTTGCCAGGCTGACAGTTACAAGCATGACTCCCATAGGCAGAGGCACGATGGGACTTGTAGTTCCGCAACAGTTGGAGGGCCGCCGGTTTGAGACCCCTGATCTACAGGGTTTCCAGCTCGATGATTAATAAATTAATTAATGTGTAAACTGTTTTACTTTTAAAATCAAGTGAAGAAAGTTGCTACCTCCTCTTTAAAACTGAATATGTCTATAGTGCAAAATAATATTTAAAGTGCAATATGTAACCAACCATACATCCCAGAAGAACACTTACATTACACTAGTAAAGCGAACTCTATTATATAGCCGAGTCGACTCCGGCCGCATTCTCAGGTGCGTGGTGATGTCAGGTCCAAAACCCCTCCATACGTGTTTCTTCCATGAAGAACGTCATGACGAAACGCATAGAGTGGGTTTTTTTTGTATGTGACATCGCCACGCATGCCGGTTATACTAGTGTCAGTTAAGACACTGACAAATGTACAGTAAGTGTTCTGGCATGTTTTTATATAATAAAGTTTTACATTATGTAAGCCTTTTCTTCCTCCTTTGGATCATGGTTTATGGTTGAATAATGCAGTGTGCCAATGTGAAGAGTTCGCAAAGGAGATCTACTGAGCCGGGATGAGTTGCAGATCCTTATCCCCAAATTCACATGCACTACATGCTGGTTTATACAATTACCAGCGTTTTTTCTCTGGTGAGTTTATTTGGTGTATTTGGTGGCAGAGAGCTCTGATATGGTGGAATAAGGAAGAAGAACTGAAGGATTCATCATTTTTGTTCTTTAAGAACTTCCTTTATTGTTTTTTAGACTGGATTTTTTTCTTATATGGGACACTTTGTCTTATTTATTTTTGATGTATTATTACCTATTGTACCATTTGTAGAATTTACAGTTTTTTTGGATTAATGTTTTTTCACTTGCAAAGGGGATTTATATGACGTATGTATTTTATGGTTGGTTACATATTGCACAATTGCACTTTAAAAATGATTTTGCACTATAGACATATTCAGCGTTAAAGTATACAAGTAAAGTATAGTAGCGCTGTTCACTTGTTTTTAAATATACATTAACCGGCCACTTTATTAGGTACACCTGTTCAATTGCTCGGTAACACAAAATGCTAATCAGCCAATCACATGGCAGCAAGACGTGGTGAAGACAACTTGCTGAAGTTGAAACCGAGCATCAGAATGAGGAAGAAAGGGGATTTAAGTGACTTTGAACGTGGCATGGTTGTTGGTGGCAGACGGGCCGGTCTGAGTATTTCTGGGATTTTCACACACAACCATCTCTCTGGGATTACAGAGAATGGTGGGAAAAAGAGAAAATATCCAGTGAGCGGCAGTTGTGTGGAGGAAAATGCCTTGTTGAGGTCAGGGGAGAATGGGCAGACTGGTTCCAGATGATAGAAAGACAACAGTAACTCAAACAACCACTCGTTACACCCAAGGTATGCAGAATACCATCTCTGACTGCACAACACATCCAACCTTGAAGCAGATGGGCTACAGCAGCAGAAGACCACACCGGGTGCCACTCCTGTCAGCTAAGAACAGGAAACTGAGGCTACAATTGGCACAGGATCACCAAAATTGGACAATAGAAGATTGGAAAAACGTTGCCTGGTCTGATGAGTCTGGATTTCAGCTGAGACATTCAGATGGTGGGGTCAGAATTTGGCGCATGGATCCATCCTGCCTTGTATCACTGGTTCAGGCTGGTGGTGGGGGTGTAATGGTGGGGGGGATATTTTCTTGGCACACTTTGGGCCCCTTAGTACCAATTGATCATTGATTAATCACCACGGCCGACCTGAGTATTGTTGCTGACCATGTCCATCCCTTTATGACTACAGTGTCCCCATCTTCTGATGGCTCCTTCCAGCAGGATAATGCACCATGTCACAAAGCTCCAATCATCTCACCACTGGACAATGAGGTCACTGTACTCCAATGGCCTCCACACTCACCACATCTCATCCAATAGAGCACCTTTGGGATGTGGTGGAACGGGAGAAGCCCTCATAGATCCTCTACAGGACGGCCAGATGGCCAGGAGGAGGAGGATTTCTTGGACCAAAAATTGGTTGCTTTATTAGTTGTGACCAATTATATCATATGCCTTTGCTGCGGGAGCTCCAGGAGAATAATCCGGATAATTTTCGGAATTATCTCCGGATGACGGACCCCTGCTTTCACCAACTCTTGGCATTGTTGACCCCCTATATTAAGAAGCAGATGCCGTCCTGTAGAGGATCTACGAGGGGCTTCATTTGCAGATTTTGGGAACCCCCCCTTCCTGAGACCATGGGGAATGTATCCACTAGTTAGACTATGAATTAAGAAGTTATCATGCATCTATAAATTACATTGGTATACATGAAATGTGATGTGCGTTTAAGTGATCTATAAACTAAAGAAATCTTTTTGCTCTATTATAGACAATGATACAATATATCCCTGATGAAGATTGTAAAATTTATTGCATTTGAAACGCGTTGGATCAACCGCCCTTTTTCGCTACCACCAGTTGCATCTGGGGGTCCCTGAAAATTTTGCGGACAGTATCATTGTTCTTCCTTGTGACAAATGGTTTTAATATTTTTGTAATGTATGTAAGGTATATCTTCAAGATTTTTTTACGGAATTATTTGCAAGTTATTTTTGTACTAATATTAATTTTATATAACTATATTTGTTTATTTGTTCCGTTAAAAATCCCACAACAGAGGTTTATCTATACTGTTTTAATATACAAGGGATGATGGCAACCACATATCCAAATACATGAGTCGATCTTTTCTTGGCTGCAGGTATGTATGCTTGTTGTATGTAATAATGCAATAAAAGGATTAAATGGTAGACATGTGCAATTTGTTTAGTTCTGAATTCGTTTTTTAACGAATTTTGACAAATACGTTAATTCCGAAATGTCAATTTCCGAATTTTTCAATTTCTGAAATTTCGAATTTCTGAAATTTCGAATTTCCAAATTTCAAATTTCCGAAATTTCGAATTTCCAAATTTCGAATTTTCAAATTTCTGAATCTTCAAATTTCCCAAAATTTGAAATTACCGAAATTCCGAATTTCGGAAGTTCCGAATTTTGGAAATTTTGAATTTCGGAAATTGGAAAATTTGAAATTTCAGAGATTTGAAATTTCGGAAATTGGAAATTTCGGAAATTGGAAATTCCGGAATTTCGAAATTTCAGAAATTCCAAATTTCGGAAATTGGAAAATTTGAATTCGGAAATGCGAAATTTTTGGAAATTCGAAATTTCGGAAATTCGAAAATTCTAAATTTCATAAATTTGAAAATTCAAAAATTTGCAAATTTGAAAATCCAAAAATAAGAATGAAAATCTGAAAATTCAAAAGAATTAAAATCTGAAAATTCGAAAACCCGAAAATCGGAAATAATAACTAATAATAAATATTAAATTATAGGTATTGGAATTTCCTTTCAAATTTGGCTGTTAGTGAACGTAACTACGAGTACGAATTTATCCGAAGTTACGAATTATCTGAAATAACGAATGCCGTATCTAAACGAATGGAACGTAACGATCTAATAATAATAAATAACAATAATAATAATAAAACCTTTTTATTATTATTATTTATTATTAATTTGTTTAGATGCGGCATTCGTTATTTCCGATAATTTGTAACTTCTTTCTAACTTCTTTCTAACTTCGAATTTGTATTCGTTACATTCACAAACAGCCACATTTGAAAGGAAATTCCAATACCTATAATTTAATAGTTAGTTATTATTAGTTATTATTTCAAATTTTACTGATTTTCTTTTTTTTTCTTCAGATTTTCGAATTTTCGGATTTCCAAAAATTCGGAAATTCGGAATTCGAAAAATTTGAAAATTCAGAAATTCGAAATTCGGAAATTCGAAAATTTGAAAATGTGGAAAGTCGAAATTTGGAAATTTTAAAATCCGTATTTTCGGATTTCTGAATTCTCGAATTTCCGAAAAAAGCAAAAAAACGAATAAAAAGAAAACTAAAACAAACACATTTTTTTGTCAGTGCACGTCTATTAAATGGTGTCTCCTATATCACAAAGCCCACATGCTACCTCCAGGCCACACTGAAGGGTCCCTGTTGTGCTTTACCGTCAGTAAGTTTGCCTGCTTGTTCAGCTGCACCTCCAGGAAGAATTTTGGAGAACATGCTCTCCCCTTCGGGTCCGGACTGTCCTGCCGCCGTTCCTGAAGGCATTGTTATCGGCTTTTGGGCTGTTTTTATACCTGAGAAAAAAAATGTCAGATAGGTCAGAGAGTGTGGAAGGCTGAGAAGGCTGTACAACATCTCCCACATGCACCCCATCCACCTTCCTCTCTCTTCTACTTATCATATGGGGGAGGGGGGGTTATAAAAGGTGGTCACAAGATCCTAACAATGGAAAACTCACTCCCTGGAAGCGACTCTAAAGCCTTGTACACACAATCGGATTGTTGGCCAACAAAACCGCGGACTTTTGTCTGAAGGGCGTTGGCCCAAACTTGTCTTGCATACAAACGGCAAGGAATTGTCAGCTAACAATTACAAACATAGTGACGTACTTCGTTGTTTTTCAGCTCTTTAGCGCCACCCATTGGGCTCCTTCTGCTAATTTCATGTTAGTAGAAGTTTGGTGAGTGTCGATTCGCACTTTTCATTTCGCACTTTTCATTTCGCGCTTTTCAGTTCCTTCCTGAACGGCCGTTCGTCAACCATGTTGTGGAATCGGAGGAGATAACGTGTTATTTATTATTGGCCTTGGAGTTATTGCTTTGACCCAAGTCCAGTCCAGGAACAGGAGGATTTCTTGGACCAAAAATTGGTTGCTTTATTAATGGTGACCAAATATGTCATATGCCTTTGCTGCGGGAGCTCCAGGAGAATAATCCGGATGATTTTCGGAATTATCTCCGGATGACGAACCCCTGCTTTCACCAACTCTTGGCATTGCTGACCCCCCTATATTAGGAAGCAGGACACATGCATGAGGCTCAGGCTTTTATTTTATTTTTTTGGTTGGATAATAATGATTTGATTTGGTATATTTTCTATATTTTTGGATGCATAGAATGCACTTTTTGGTTAAATTCTATTGGCAGATAGCATGTCTAATTTTATTTGTTTTCTTTTTTTAATGCACAATAAAACAATTTGTAGAATAATACTTGGCTATGTGTTTTACTTCAAATGACAGTTTGGGAGTCGGCAGTTACATTTTATAAAATACAATGTAACATTGACAAGGGACACCAACATAGTTGTATCTTTGATCTTAAAAACTACGGGATAATGGTGTTGTGGTAACTTGACCAAATAAAAATTAAAAAAAGCATAATAATATTATTCTTGATATCACTAGAAAAAAAAAGCCTTTGAAAATTTGTTTGCAATAACTCCATCAGTATCACCAGCAAAGCGGCTTCATTATTATCCCATTAAAGAAGAAGAGAATTGGAGATTTCATAATTTTCAGTGTCACGAATGTTAATTCTCCATTACGAGCGTTAGTTTACAAGACTGACCGCTTCCGGCTCGTCCTTGCTTCCGAGCATGCGTGTTTGTACTTTGGACTTTTATCTGACGGACTTGTGTACACGCGCTCGAAAAATCCGACAACACACATTTGTCCGCGGAAAATTTTAAAACCCGCCATCCAAAATTTGTCCGCAGAAAATCCGACAACAATTGCTCGATGGAGCGTACACACGGTCAGATTATCCAGCCAACAGCCTGTCGTCACACATTTCCCGTCACAAAATCCGATCGTGTGTACACAGCTTAAAACCCCTTCCACACTGGGGCGTGGGCCGCGTTGCTAGTTTTAGCGTGCGCTTTACCGCAGTTGTAACGGTGCTTTTCGGCCACTAGCGGGGCACTTTAAACCCCCGCTAGCACCCGAGGAAAGGGTAAAAAGCGCCTGAAAAGCACCGCTGCCCATTGACTTCGATGGCAGGGGCGGTTTAGGAGAGATGTATACACCGCTCCCGCACCGCCCCAAAGATGCTGCTTGCAGAATCTGTTTTTCCCGTCCTGCAAGCGCACCGCCCGAGTGTGAAAGCACTCAGACTTTCACACTGGGGAGGTATGAGAGGTGCTTTTCAGGTGAACAACTATAAAAAGTGCACAATGAACAGCCACGTCCATAAATATTGGAGAAGGAAAAGGGGTAGTACAGAGTATTACCAAAAGGGCGGACTTTTTAGGCTAAGAAACAATGGAAGAGAGACATACTATAAACAATCAAATTTATTAAAGTTAACAATTACATAGAAAAATCAAATTGGATAAAAGTATGAAAAATATGCATCTATGCTTAAGTGCAGTGAGCCCTTGTATGTCTACGCGTTTTGCCGCTAGGCTTCTTCAGGACATAGCCAAGGTGCTTTTCAGGTGCTTTACAGGCGCTATTTTTACCACAAAAACACCTGAAAAGCGCCTCAGTGATCAAATAGCCTAAGGCCGGCCATACACGGTTCGAACAATCAATTGATCGATCAACTTGGGGACAACCAACCTGCCGTATTCACTTACAATTATCGCTGCGATAATCACTGTCTTCTCTCCCCCCGGGAGAAGACAATTGCTCGGCAGGTGATATTCCCCTGTTGACACTGTGAGGTTGATTTACAAAAGGACTGTGCACTATGCCTTGTGCAGTTGCTCCAAATGCTTAGTAAATGAGGTGAAGCTCTGCTGACGTCCATCATCCAATCATGTGCAAGAAAAAATGCTGTTTTTTAAAATTTTCCTTGCATCTAATTGGGTATTCTTTGCAAAGTGAACCTTTATCTCATTTGCTAAGCTCAGAAGCAACTGCCTTTAGTAATTCAACCCCTGCCCAGATAGCAAGTAATTGTGCTGCAAGTTTGAAAATGACTTGCTAAGCTCTTGCTAGACTTGCCAGGCTTTACAAGTTTGGTGCACAATTGCAGCAAGTCCGCATTGCATGACTCCAGATTAACTTTCTTTGCAAACATTCTGCAAGTCTGCTGCAAGTTCTGGTTCAGTTATGTTGTGCAGTATAGTCATCCCACCACTGGGGGTCACTGCTGTAGACTTCCAGAGCTCTTGCTGTAGACTCATCACTGCAAATTTGCTCTTCCTAGAGACTTGCCACAAAAAATTGCTACAAATTGGAAAAGTGTCAACTAGAACGTGTGCTTCAAGTGCTCTGCAAGTGTAAAACTTGCCAGTGCAAATGTGCAGCAAGTTACCAGACTTACAGACCAGTTAGCCTAACATCAATAGTATGCAAGCTCTTGGAGGGGATGATAAGGGACTATATACAAGATTTTAGTAATGAAAACGGTATCATTAGCAGTAATCAGCATGGATTCATGAAGAAATGTTCTTGCGAAAAAGATGGCAACTCACCACCTCATAGAAGGTTAATAAAGGAAGGCCCGTAGACGTGGTGTATCTGGATTTTGCAAAAGCATTTGACACAGTTCCCCGTAAATGTTTACTGTACAAAATAAGGTCCATTGGCATGGACCATAGGGTGAGTACATGGATTGAAAGCTGGCTACAAGGGCAAGTTCAGAGGGTGGTGATAAATGGGGAGTACTCAGAATGGTCAGGGGTGGGTAGTGGAGTCCCCCAGGGTTCTGTGCTGGGACCAATCCTGTTTAATTTGTTCATAAACGACCTGGAGGATGGGGGAAACAGTTCAATCTCTGTATTTGCGGATGATACCAAGCTAAGCAGGGCGATAACTTCTCCGCAGAATGTGGAAACCTTGCAAAAAGATCTGAACAAATGAATGGGGTGGGCAACTACATGGCATGCAGAAAATGTAAAATGATGCATTTGGGTGGCAAAAATATGAATGCAATCTATACACTGGGGGGAGAACCTCTGGGGGAATCTAGGATGGAAAAGGACCTCGGGGTCCTGGTAGATGATAGGCTCAGCAATTGCATGCAATGCCAAGCTGCTGCTAACAAAGCAAACAGAATATTGGCATGCATTAAAAAGGGGATCAACTCCAGAGATAAAACGATAATTCTCCCGTTCTACAAGACTCTGGTCCGGCCGCACCTGGAGTATGCTGTCCAGTTCTAGGCACCAGTCCTCAGGAAGGATGTACTGGAAATGGAGTGAGTACAAAGAAGGGCAACAAAGCTAATAAAGGGTCTGGAGGAAGTAAGTTATGAGGAAAGGTTGCGAGCACTGAACTTATTCTCTCTGGAGAAGAGACGCTTGAGAGGGGATATGATTTCAATATACTAATACCGTACTGGTGACCGCACAATAGGGATAAAACTTTTTCGCGGAAGGGAGTTTAACAAGACACGTGGCCACTCATTAAAACTAGAAGAAAAGAGGTTTAACCTTAAACTACGCAGAGGGTTCTTTAGTGTAAGAGCGGCGAGGATGTGGAATTCCCTTCCACAGACGGTGGTCTCAGCAGGGAACATCGATTGCTTCAAAAAACTATTAGATAAGCACCTGAACGACCGCAACATACAGGGATATACAATGTAATACTGACATATAATCACGCACATAGGTTGGACTTGATGGACTTGTGTCTTTTTTCAACCTCACCTACTATGTAACACTTCAACACTGCCCCATATCTGTGGCAAGTTATCCTTGCTATCTGGGTTTAAGGCATGCCATCAGCTTACCTGCAGCAGGCCCTGGTGCTGGAGCCTGTGGTGCTCTGACTGGCTGAGGAGTCGGTTTTGCAGCAGTCTTGGAGCTGTCCACTGGCTCGACTTTTGGCTGGAATGGGAAAGAAGAATAAATTTGTGTAAATGCTTTCTTCAAGTTTCTCTAGAATCTTTCACATATAAAAACTAACAAGATGTGTGTCTCATGCCTGGCCAGCTCTAAAGATCTCAGTGGGCTATTTTCCCAGATTACAGGGGTGTCTACAACATGAGGCTTCTCACTGCTCATACAGGAATCCTGCCTAATGTTCTGTTTAGGTGGAATACTGGTTACCAATTTCTTTCCTTGCCCTGGATGGTATCTTCACTGTCACATACCTTCCATAATGGGGTTTTGGGCTGTAGGTGACACATGTGGACTTATTCAAAAAGCCAACACAAAGCTGAAGACTCATTCTCCAAGCCAAACCCCTTCTCGTTCCCATGTCTACAATATGATCTCATGACTCCTTCTCTCTCTTACTTCCATTTATGATCATTCCATGGTCTGCTTCAGTACTTTCCTCCCCAGGCCTGCAATCAGCTCCTATCTCCTTACCTCTTGATATTCCATGGCCAGCTGACACTTCTGTATTACAACTCCACTCCTTGCTCTTTGTAGTCACCACTATACCATTTGTTTACCCCCCTGGTCAACTTGAGCTGTCATTATGCCTCTTCAATGTATTCGCCACCTCCCCCAAGTCAGCTGTCAATCTGCTTTCTCTATCCTTACCCTACTTTCCATGGTGACCTCCGGCCCTACCTCTTCCACCCACTTTATGACTAGTAGCCACATCCACCACCCAACTTCAATCATCTCTTTCTCCACCTCGTCTGCCCTCATGCACCATGATCAACTTTCATTCTGTCTTCCCCTATTTAAATAAATAAATAAGTGCAGCGCTAAAGTTACAAAATAAAAAGTTCAATACAGTTCATATGTTCATGGATTGAAACACATGTAAATAAAGAGGCACGCAGACGTCACTGGTGATAAAGGGTGCTTCATGCAAAAGTTTAAGGTGATCCCTGGTCCGTGCTCACACCATTTGTTTAGCCAAACTGCTCACCTTGCTTAATAGACCCCTGAACTAACAGGAAGGTCATGAGAGCTTTCACCACCTCCGGTGGTAATGGTAAACTTGTAGATGGAAGATGGGCACCTCTCGGACTCCGCAGATAAGCCTTGTGACTCTCCCGCAGCAACATATAATATAAAGAAAAAATCTAGTGCTCTCTGTATGACTAGTAAAAGGTAACATTTATTAAAAGTCGGGTACTCACATAAATAGCACTTAGTCCAAGTGCTAGGATATCAAGCATAAAAAAAAAACTGGTAACAGCAAAGCTGGTAAGGTGGTCGTAGTGACATTAAGATAAACTCCCGCACGCGTATCGTCCATAGGACTTCCTCAGCGATAATGGAGTATCGAAATGCCACTGTAGTTTAAATAGATAGCCCCTTATCACACTCACCTGTGTAATTAGAGAACGAGCGGTAGGCATCCAATCAGGACGCACCACTCACTAACAGGAAGTGTGTATCCAGAGAGGTTGCCATAGCGATCACTGGAGCGCGTCATGCAGCGAGGAACCCCTTATCACACTCACCTGTGTGGTTAGAGAACGAGCGGTAGGCATCCAATCAGGACGCACCACTCACTAATAGGAAGTGTGTATCCAGAGAGGTTGCCATAGCGATCACTGAAGCGCGTCATGCAGCGAGAAGCCTGTATGGCAATCCGACTGTGTATTAAAAAGAACCGAGCGGTAAGCGTCCTATCAGAACGCACCCCTCGGGCATAGGAGGAGTTTGATAGGCTATCTCCATAATGGTCATTGCGACGGCGCAACGGCATGTCGACGTGACGGCGGATCACATGACCACGCGCCTCAGAAGATACCTCCCACCTCGGACAGACGTAAACAGAGCTAAGATATGTTTACATGTAACCATGGTGATCCGGCGTTACGTCCGCAAAGCGGCAACACTCACGCCAGTCATCCTCACATTATACCGCCTTCCCAGAGGCAGAGTAAACATACAGCCTTCGGCGTGTGTGGTTGTCACAGCAGCCAAAAAATGTGTGGGCTGGGTGTACACCACATCACTGCTGGAGACCAAATACACCCAGCCCACACATTTTTTGGCTGCTGTGACAACCACACACGCCGAAGGCTGTATGTTTACTCTGCCTCTGGGAAGGCGGTATAATGTGAGGATGACTGGCGTGAGTGTTGCCGCTTTGCGGACGTAACGCCGGATCACCATGGTTACATGTAAACATATCTTAGCTCTGTTTACGTCTGTCCGAGGTGGGAGGTATCTTCTGAGGCGCGTGGTCATGTGATCCGCCGTCACGTCGACATGCCGTTGCGCCGTCGCAATGACCATTATGGAGATAGCCTATCAAACTCCTCCTATGCCCGAGGGGTGCGTTCTGATAGGACGCTTACCGCTCGGTTCTTTTTAATACACAGTCGGATTGCCATACAGGCTTCTCGCTGCATGACGCGCTTCAGTGATCGCTATGGCAACCTCTCTGGATACACACTTCCTATTAGTGAGTGGTGCGTCCTGATTGGATGCCTACCGCTCGTTCTCTAACCACACAGGTGAGTGTGATAAGGGGTTCCTCGCTGCATGACGCGCTCCAGTGATCGCTATGGCAACCTCTCTGGATACACACTTCCTGTTAGTGAGTGGTGCGTCCTGATTGGATGCCTACCGCTCGTTCTCTAATTACACAGGTGAGTGTGATAAGGGGCTATCTATTTAAACTACAGTGGCATTTCGATACTCCATTATCGCTGAGGAAGTCCTATGGACGATACGCGTGCGGGAGTTTATCTTAATGTCACTACGACCACCTTACCAGCTTTGCTGTTACCAGTTTTTTTTTTTTATGCTTGATATCCTAGCACTTGGACTAAGTGCTATTTATGTGAGTACCCGACTTTTAATAAATGTTACCTTTTACTAGTCATACAGAGAGCACTAGATTTTTTCTTTATATTATATGTTGCTGCGGGAGAGTCACAAGGCTTATCTGCGGAGTCCGAGAGGTGCCCATCTTCCATCTACAAGTTTACCATTACCACCGGAGGTGGTGAAAGCTCTCATGACCTTCCTGTTAGTTCAGGGGTCTATTAAGCAAGGTGAGCAGTTTGGCTAAACAAATGGTGTGAGCACGGACCAGGGATCACCTTAAACTTTTGCATGAAGCACCCTTTATCACCAGTGACGTCTGCGTGCCTCTTTATTTACATGTGTTTCAATCCATGAACATATGAACTGTATTGAACTTTTTATTTTGTAACTTTAGCGCTGCACTTATTTATTTACTTAGTTCAATAGGGTTTATATATTTGCCTTTAGTGTTCAGCTGCTGTGATTAGTCATTGAGTTTTGCGCTGACTGTTTGTTTCTGATCGGTTACCTGTCTTCCCCTATTACCTCGAAAAGCTTACCGTGCCGCTCAAATCCTGACTATTGAGTGACTCCTCGCTAGTGCTCAGAACATGGAAGTGAGCGTTCAACATCACTAATCCAGGAGTGTCAGCATAATGAGGGTAGGATGCTACTCAACTGACCCGGTGCTCGTTAAAGTGAACAGACCATTCACTTTAACGAGCACTGGGTTGGTTAAGAGGCATCCTAACCTTGTCTTCCCTTATAATTATACACTATATTGTCAAAAGTACTGGGATGCCTGCGTTTACACACATTTGAATTTTAATGGCATCCCAGTCTTAGTCTGTAGGGTTCAATATTGAGTTGGCCCACCCTTTGCAGCTATAACAGCTTCAAGTCTTCTGGGAAGGCCATCCACAAGGTTTAGGAGTGTGTGTATGGGAGTGTTTGACCATTCTCCCAGAAGCGCATTTGTGAGGTCAGGCACTGATGTTGGACAAGAAGGCCTGGCTCGCTGTCTCCACTCTAAATCATCCCAAAGGTGTTCTATCGAGTTGAGGTCATGCCAGTCAAGTTCCTTCACCCCAAACTCGCTCATCTGTGTCTTCATGGACCTTGCTTTGTGCACTGGTCCAAATCATTTGGTGGAGGGGGGGTTATAGTGTGGGGTTGTTTTTCAGGGGTGGGATTGGCCCCTTAGTTACAGTGAAGGGAACTCTTAAGGTGTTAGCATACCAAGACATTTTGGACAGTTTCATGCTCCCAACTTTGTGGGACAATTTGGGGATGGTCCCTTCCTGTTCCAACATGACTGCACACCAGTGCACACAGCAAGGTCCAAAAAGACACGGATGAGCAAGTTTGAGGTGGAGGAACTTGACTGGCCTGCACAGAGTCCTGAACTCAACCCAATAGAACACCTATGAAATGAAATAGAGCAGAGACTGCGAGCCAGGCCTTCTTGTCCACATCAGTGCCTAACCTAACAAATGCACCTCTGGAAGAATGGTCAAACATTCCCATAGATACACTCCTAAACCTTGTGGACAGCCTTCCCAGAACAGTTGAAGCTGTTATAGCTGCAAAGGGTGGGCCAACTCAATATTAAACCCTACGGATTAAGACTGGGGGTGCCATAAAAGTTTACGTGAGTGTAAAGGCAGGAGTCCCAATACTTTTGGTAATATAGTGTATGTGACATGAGTGACTTTTATAAAAACACAACTTGATGTCCTTCAGTTAGAGTAAAATAAAGTTCTAGGCTTTTGTACATTAGCACTGATATTGTTTGTTTAGTGACATTTACTGTTAACATTTGTACTGAAAGTTGATTAACTTTATATTATAATGCTGCACAAACTGTTGGTGCTATATAAATCATGTATAATAATAGTATAATAATAACAATACTTACTGGAACAGTTGATGGAACACTGGACTGCAAGGTCGGTTGTGTCTGTTTTACTGTTTGTTGTGGCGGAGGCGGCTGCTGCTGTTGTGGCGGCGGCTGTTGCTGCGGCTGTTGCTGCGGCTGTTGCTGCGGCTGTTGCTGCAGCTGTTGTGTTCTTGAGGTTGCCTGACCTTGACTCCCTTGTGGCTGCTGCGGTTGTTGTTGTCGAGAAGCTGGCAGTCCTTGGCCTGCAGATTGCTGCTGCTGTTGCTGCGGTTGATGTTGCTGTCCCTGCACTCTTGTTGGTTGAGACAAACCTTGTTGATGCTGAGACGGAGGATGAGTTTGGTGTGAAGACGGTTGGTGAGATGTTGGATGTGAGCTCGGTTGATGAGAAGACGGATGAGTTTGTTGTGATGGTCCCACCTGCTGCTGTTGTCTTGAACTTGGTTGCTGAGACTGCTGCTGTCTTGTTTGTTGCGGCTGGCCTGATTGAGGCTGTTTAGTCTGCTGTGGAATCTGGTGGTGAGAATCTGCCTTTTGTTGCTGAGATATTTGGGTCGGTCGTTGGGACTTCTGTGATTCCGAACTATGGTGATAACTGGATGATTGCCTTGACTGCTGTGAATACTCAGAACCTGGTGGATATCCTCCCTGTGACCTTGCATCTGGCTGCTGTGATTTCTTCAAAGACGATGATGGTTGGGAATGTGGTCGAGGTTCATGACGCCCTTGGTCCCTGGGATGCTGCTTAGACGATCGCCTTTGCTGTTCCTCTATATGACGGGAAGAGGAATGTCTTCCAGAATCTCCGTGATGTCTATGATCTTTAGAAGATAAATGGCGAGGCTGAGAATATTCATCATGTTGCCACATATCCTCATCTGGAGGCTCATCGTAATCATGATATGTGTGCTTAACTGGAATCTTTTTCTGAATCTGTGTGTGGCTGCCATGATA
The DNA here is from genome assembly GCF_042186555.1 of Aquarana catesbeiana. Lineage (NCBI taxonomy): Eukaryota > Metazoa > Chordata > Amphibia > Anura > Ranidae > Aquarana > Aquarana catesbeiana. The sequence continues at coordinate 17,700,917 of NC_133330.1, read as the reverse complement.
CCTTGACCGCTCTGAACGAGCTTCTCTTGGTTTATCAAACCAATCTGTTTCCTCCTGACCCAAATGATAGGCTTTGGAAACCAAAAACAAATCACGGTCAGCTGTTGTGGCCAATGGTGAAGTGTAGATAGACTGAAGCCATGCAACAAATGGACAGGAAGCAGTTGATAACATGCAAAAGTGGTGGAAAAACACCAAAGAAACCAAGAAATCAACTGACTGACAAAAAATAATATTGGGACGCACCATAATCAACGACATGAAACAGAAAAACACAAATGAAACTGCTGAACAGCACCATGCTGACACAAAAATAAGATGAATAAGAAAGGCACATCATGCAAATTCAGGAAGGCATATCATGCTATGAACAGCATGGGACAATAAAATGAGGCTCTCGATTCCAGCATGCTGAGATCTCACCATTTATAGTGTTTACCTTCACTGTCTGACACAACACAGTGTGAATCGTCCATCATGTAAGTTTCTTCTGGCTTGTATGTATGATTTCTTGGCACTTCCGTTACATGTTCTTGTACGTCAGGCAGTGAGTGGCTCGAGCAGAACGGGGGACAACTATCCACTGGGGGCTGGGACATTCCACCACCTGAACGAGACTTTCCTACTGGGCTGACGGGACTTTCTTCTTCAGAAGCCTGCGATCGCATTGGGGCTCGTCCCCGACTTTGACTCATAGTGAGTGTAGAAGGTTTGGAGCTTGACTTATGATACCTGTCCGATGAGTCCCTTTCATAGGATTTGCTCCTACTGCTTCCTGAATCACGGCTTGATTTTTCCAGACCATAACTGGATGCTGACCTTGATCGGCTTCCGGAACTGTAAATTCTATCGTCTTCTTCTACCATGTCTCTACCTGACCCTCCATAATATTTTTGCTGCTCGTACACATTTTTCTTTAGGCCGTATGTTATCTCATCCTGAAGTTTTTTTGCTCTTGAGGACACACTACAGCTGTTGCTCATTGATGTTGTCACTGGATAGGAAGCTGCTAGGTCAGATTCTACATCTTTAGCTTCTTCAATTGGAGAAAATTTTGAAATTTTCTGTTCCATTCCCTGTTTTCTGTGCTTGCTGCGCTTGGATGACACAACAGCTGGAGCCAAATTTTTGGACGGGTGTTTTGGCATTCCCATGCTAGAACCATGTTTATCTATCCGTGATGGGTGTCGAGAATCATTATCTACATAGTAGTAAGAGCCACCAGAAGAATCACGACCGTTACCATCGCTGCTACGTTGATAGCTGTTTCTTCCACGATAATCTGAGCTGTGGTGATCATATACATCCTCTTCCGACTCTTCCTCTGCTCTAGAATAACAACACGGCTTGCTTAAACTATCGCTTTCCATATGACCGTTTTTCTCCTTGATATGACGGCCATTGTTATTTTGCTGATGAGGCTGAGAAGGAGGTTCGACTTTTTGGCTTTCTGATACTGGTGGGTTCTCTTTAGTCAGTTCACTTATATCATCAATCATCACATAGTTACGAGGGATATTTTGTTCCAGATTTGTGTAATGGGAGTCTGATGTGTAACTATTTGAGGGGCTTTCTGCTCCATTACCTCTGTCAGTCTGCCTTGCATCTCCTGCCTTGTACTGGTCAAAAGTGCTAGCTGCAGTTGTGCTACTGAAGGCTGTATCTGGAGTTGCCGAGGATATGACCACAGTAGGATTTGCTATCACTTCATAATTTGTAGGAACTTTGTGTTCTAGATCAGCCAGCGATGTCTGCCTTGGCTTTTGGTGGGGGCTAAAAGTGTCTGCTTGTGATGGAAAACCTGAGTTTAAAGAAGTTTGCAATGGTGTTTGATTTGCATAGGTAGTGTGGGCTTGATAATTAGGATGTGGTGGCCGGAAACCTGTATGACTTTGCAGGCCTAAATCTGTCTGATAGCTTGTTGTTGGGGCAATGTTGTGAGTCTGATATGAAGTTTGTGTAGGATAATTTGATATTTGAGTCTGAAAGCTATTTTGAGATGGACCATTACTAGATACAGGATATGGGGATTGCTCGAATCTGGTTTGTTGGACAGAAGTAGTGACTGGGGTAACTGTTTGGCCGGAAGTGTACTGGTAGGAGTTCAATATGTAAGAGGAAGCTGATGTTTGAAACTGTTGTGGATTCTGTAACTCTGAATATTGAGGGGCAGGGCCTGTCCTGTTCAATAGGTTGTTGCCGTCATAACCAGAAATCCGCATATTGTTGAGTTCACTGTCCGACATGTAATCCCTGTTTTCACCCATAGATCTGAGGTAAGGGACATCTCTTCTACCACCTACTTCCTTCACCACTGACTCCTTTCTCTGATAGATACCAAGCTCTAGATATTTTAGTTTAGCATCAATCTCCTTCTCTTCTTCTTCCAGTTCTGCTTGCTGCTTGCGAAGTTTTGTTGATTCTTGCTCTACAATCTTCAGGTCATGATCGAGAGTTTTCATAAAACCAACTTTTGGTAGCTGAATTGGTTGCCCTGCTGTCATCCTCTGAGTGAGATTCGGCATGTACATTTGGGTGTGCGCCTGACTTGTGGTGAGAGGAAGATGAGCTTCGTCAGGAGGTGGACTGGGAAGAGTCCGCTTCACTTTGCGTGTCATAGTATTTGGCTGGAAAGCTGAAATCTACAATGAATAAAATACATGTGTAGACTGCCAAGGTATTCACAATTAACAACAAGCTAACTATTGTCCACAAAATAAGAAAATAAGTAGGTGACTTTTAGTAAGACAACTGAAAACTGCTAACAAATCTATGTAACTGATGAATCTGTTTATTGAAGGAAAACCAAATGGTGTCACCTGTAAACTATATATCAGGGGTCTCCAAACTTTCTAAACAAAGGGCCAGTTTACTGTCCTTCTGACTTTAGAGGGGACAGTGGCAAGTGGGAGTGGAAAATACTGGCATCAATGGAAGAAAAACAATTATTGGGGGGGAATAATATTGGGGGGAAAATAGTGCCCCACTGTTGGTGTCAGTGGCAGGAATAGTGTCTTATCATTGTTGGAGGAAAAATGCCCCACCGTTGGTGCCAGTAGGAGGAATTGTGCCCCATCTTTGGTGTTAGTAGGAGAAATAGTGCCCCATCATTGGTGTAAGTGGGAGGAATAGTGCCCCAACTTTGGTGTTAGTGGGAGGAACAGTGTTCCATCATTGGTGTTAGTGGGAGGAATTGTGCCCCATCATTGGGGTCATTGGGAGGAATTTTCCCCATTGTGGATGTCAGTGGGAGTTAAAGTGCCCCATTGTTGGTGTCAGTGGCAGGAATTATGCCCCACTGTTGGAGTCAGTGGATGGAATAATGCCCCAAGGGCTGGATAAAGTCAAGCAAAGGGCCACACCCGGCCCCCAGGCCACAATCTGGAGACCACTGCTATATAATATACATTGGTGTTCTAGCCTTATAGGAGTAGGATAGCCCCATCCTAATCAGGTGAAAGATTCTGAACAATACAGAATTAGACAATTTGATTGTATGTCGTGAGTCAGGTTGGGAGACCTATGGCTGTCTTATTAAAAATGGAATCTGCTTTATACTTTCCACTCCACCTGGGAATCGGTGAATTATTTCTATTTGGTCTACTTTATCTTTCTTCATCTGAATTTAAACTTGGCTCGTCTTATTTTCATGGCCTCAAAAAATTAAAACATAATCCTGAGAATATTAATGGAAAAATATTGTGGCCTGTGCAGCCTGACGGGTCCTATTGATGTATCTTAAAATCAAGGTTATAAATCCACTCTGTCTGTATTGGCACAGATGAATCTCATGCAATAAATAAATAAATAAATAAATAAATAAATAAATAAATAAATAAATGTGCACCCTTGTAAGCATAAAAAAGCAATATTTGTCTGACTATCTCATATTCTACTATTATAGGTAGCTAAACAAATGCACACACCACCAGTCTCTAAAGGAGACTCTGGTAGAGCACAATTAAACTCTAGTACACGTATTTAGAGAATGTATTAATATCTGCACATAGCATAACAACAAAATGGAAAAATGCTTGATGTGTGTGTCTACGGAATGTCAGTGTAATGTTATGCAGGATAGTACAGAATACCTCTTACCTGGGCACCTTGCAGTAATTGTTGCTGATACATAGAGAATCTGTCCTTGGTGGACTCCTCAGAGGTGGGGCTGATGGGTTTTGGATCTGACAAGGATCTTTGCATGCTTTTGATTGGACGGGGAAGTATTTGCTGCCGTTGGGTGGTTTCAGCTGTAAAATGTTTCTGCGGGGTGACATGAGCTTTGTTGAGTCTCTCACTAGAAGCAAATGTAGATTCCAGAAGTCTGTGAGGTGAGAGTGGAGATACTGGTGAATAAAGAACTTGGGGGGACTTGGGAGGCTGTCTGTGAACTAGCTGAGAGAGAGTGTCTGCGGGAAGATGGGACTGATAACCGATCTCCAGTGGATCAGGTTTCTTCTTTTCAAACTTTCCTGTTCCTTGTTGTCTTGCCATATTAGCATCTAAAGGCCCAGATGTTCCAGTCTGGATATGGGAGGAATAAGGCGTAATTGTTGTAGGAACATTCAGCTGTGGTACCACAATGCTATGGGATTGAGTCTCTGGTTCTGTTTGGCAGGCCAGGCTCTCACCTCGATGTGTCTTCTCTGGAGCAGATATATATTTTATAATCTCCACTTTGGGATCTGGAGTAATGATATGTATGGATGGAGAGACTCTCTGAAGCTGGTCTGGCTCTGTTTGCACTGAACAATCACTGATGGTCTGGATGGCAATGCTCGACGTTCCTTTGGAATCATGCTTGCTGTCTGAGCTGGAATCGGAATGGCGTGAAAACCTGGACCTACGTCTTCGGACTGGCTGCTCCCAGTCTGCATTGTCTTCGTCATCTGTTTGAACGCTGCAATCAGTGCTTCTTTTTGTTTTGCGGCGTCGTGACATGTAAAACCTCTCTTCTCCATCTTCATCATCAGTCTGGACACTGCTGTCTGTTATCTTCTTAACAATGTATGGTTCATGACCGTCATCAATGTTATAAGCATCCCTTAGCCTTGGCATTGAATTTCTCTTCTTAATGGTTCTGTTTACTTCCCACTGTTCCTCTGTTTGAAGAGACATCTCTGAAGCAGAATTAGTTAGTGGCCTCTGGGGTCCAGGGTATCGCTGTTGTCCTTGCACATCTGGCGCGGTAGGTGCCACAGCAATGAAGGGAGGGTTTATTGGTTGCCAATACTGCCCACTTTGGGCTAAGGTTCTTTGCATTTCAATTGCAATTTCAGCTGCTGTCTGGGCTGGCAGCCTTGCAGGCTGCTCATTGGCTGGAGGAGGTGCAGTCTTTTGTCTCTTCTGTTCCTCCAGTTGCTGCTGAAGATGCTGTTGCAACTGCTGAATCTGTTCAAGCTGCAACCTTTGCTGGGCCAGCTGCTCCCGCTGTAAAGCAAACTGTGCTTGGCGTTCTTCCTGCTGCTGCTGCAGAACTTGATGCTTGATGGATTGCAACTCTTGCAGCTCTCTCTGGACGAGCATCTGTTCCTTCTCTCTGTGTCGGTGAAGTTCTAAGCGTTCCCTTTCCAGCTCTTCATGTAAACGCATTTGTCTTAGAGCCTCTATTTCCACTCGTTCTCTTTCAATCTGAAGATGATGTTCCTGCTGTTTCCTCTGTCGCTCCTCTTCTTTCTCTTTTTCTTTCTCCTCTTTTTCACTTGTGACTTTATGAGCTGATCTGGTTGTCTGGCTTTCTGAAACTGGCTTTTGGCTGGCAGGCTGTTGTCCAGCATCTTTAGGATTCACCTGTTGTGCAGAGGAGGCCGCAGGATGCTCCTCAGAGGTTGCTGCCATTGTAGGTTCTGTATGTACAGTTGAAGCAACAACAATAGTTGTAGGTGTTGTTGAAACAGGGAGAGATGACACTGCACTTGTAGTAACTGTACACGTAATAGTGGTAGCAGGTTTTCCCAAGTAAACAGGAGCCTCAATTACTGATGCTGTAGAAGCAGGAGGAAATCTACTTACTCCAGGGTAACGATACACTGGTTGTGATCCTAGAGCCATCCTTGGAGCAACAAGTGGCACTCTAGTCAGGCTTGCCAGTGGTACAGCTGTGATGTTCCCTTGGCCGTATGGTCTGTACAAACCTCTTATCATTGGCCGAAGTACAGGCGCTGGCTGTGTGGTGATTGGAAGAGTGGAGGCAATGGGTGTATTTATTGTTGAGTAAATCATGCCATCGGCAGCTCTGACAGTGGCGGGAGATGGATACATCTGTCTAATAGCTGAAGGCCGGGCACCAGCAACATTATACTGTCCTAAACCTCCAAAGCCTTGACGTGTATCTGGGAAATGGGGACTATACATCATGTTTTGCCTAATGTGTGTAAGTCCTTGCTGACTATGTGCCATGTTTGCTGCAGGCCCTGCCCCTATTGTGGTAGGACCATACTGCAAAATATCTGCACTGTTTGCATGTCGACCCCCATACTGATCCATAGAATTTAAGGCTGCACACATCCTGCTGATTTCTCTAGCTGTTGTGGCACTATACTGAGCAAGGCTAGACTCTTGAAAGTTAGACAGGTCTCTAGAGGAATATCTGTAGTCAGAATATATATTAGACAATGAACTGTACCGTCTCATAGGTAATGAGCTATTAAATAAATCAGTGGCTTGGCGTAAGTCTGTAAAGGACCCATACTGCATTCCCTGGTTTAGGTAGTTCCCATCAGAGAAGTTCATGCTGTAGGAGCTTTTCATTGTAGATAGATCCATCGCACTTTCTCCACCGCCAGCATGGTAAGGATGATATAAACTCATATCTGAAAGATTGGTCTCTGACATGGAGGAATACAGTCTTCCAGGATAAGGATAACATTTTTGCTCTTCATAAAAATTCTGAGTGGGTGCGGGGGGTTCTGGTTGTACCGGTGGCATCGGTTTGGACTCCCTATAACGATAATTATCTGAAAGCTCTTGTTCTCTCTGCCCATAGTACTGACCCCCAGGCCTGACTGCTTGAGCTGGTTCTGCACTTTTTTCTGCTACGTTAGGGTTATATCCACCTGCACAACTTCCACCAAAGGGGAACTTGTAGACCACATCACAGCACACCACCTGGCTCTCAGGTTTTATGTTTGTCAGGTCCAAAGCATTTGATGGCTGTTCTTCTTTCACAAGTTTTGTAACTGTGTTAGATGCCATATCATTGAGTTGTACCATCATGGTGTGGGGCTGGGCTCCAGCAATGTTCACTGGTGGATATTGTATTTTAGGCTCTGGAACACCCTTATACGCTTCAGGATAACCCATGGACTGCTCCTGGTGAAACTGTCTGGGCATGGCACTGATGTTAGCAATGTTCTGAACATTACCCGTCTGTGATACAATATCTCGTTTAACCGCTGATGTTACCTGACTTGGAAGATTGTATCTGGCAAACATCTCCTTCTGCATAGTGCCAATCTCTTCTGGCTTTCCAACAGGTGCCGCAGTGCCAGCACTAATCACCCCTGCCCTCATGCCAGGCTGTGCTGTTTGTTCCATATGCCTGACTTGTGTCAAGCACACTGCACTTCCAGTGCCCTGACCAAAGTCCACCCTATTCTGAAAAGGATCCCCATACACTACAGGCTGCTTTGGCTGTGATACAATCATGGACGTTGCAACAGTTATGCTGACAGTTGTGGCTGTGCCAATAACAGCATGTGGCTGCTCTTGGGCATTTAAATTTACACATAGCGGCTGCACAGCTGTAGTCTGCCGTGTGGGGGATTGGTCCATTGTTAAAGAGTATCGTCTTGTTTCTGTAGCCAAAGATGTAAGATCCATGCCTTGGTCAGTCATAATGACTGGTGTGTTTTTCATTGCAGTCCGTAAATCGACAGCACTGCCGCTAGGCTTTGGCCCAGGCTCAACCCTAGATGTTCCAGGTACAGAAGAAATTCTACACAATGAGATATTCTCAGGTGGCAAAGAACCCCAGTTATAAGTGTTGGATGAGCTATCTATCATTGCTGTCTGCTGTCCTTTAGCAGCTGTATGCATTGCCATAGTGGGGGCTCTTTCTACAACTGTGTGTCCCCTACTGTAGCTGGGCTGCATTTGTTCTTGCTGGGATTGTGAACTACTAGCTGATGGCTGGCTATAACTGTGAATGGTTTGCTGGCGGTTTAATCTAGTAGGGGATGTGACTGCTGAGGTAGAGGAACTAACACTCTTAGGCCTAGTTTGGCTGGATGTATCTGATGCTAGTGTAATAACCATAAATGGAGAATCTTGAGAAGACTGCTGCCTAGAAAGACGAGGTGACCTAGTGCGTTCGGGTGTCTGTGTACCATGAGCTACCATAGGGGAGGAGCCATCAGAGGAAGAGGGCCCACTTATATCAGTCCTGTGGATGGTTTGAGTCTGAGATGAAAATTCCGCAGTACTTCTGCTTCCCGTTGACATACTTATTCTTGGAGCTGAATGAGTTGGACTTTGTGTGGGAGAGGTAGGGGAAAGTGGGGGACTAGAACTCTTAAAAAAAGAAATAACTTTTGATGTCAGTGACACATTTGTCCCCACATTCTGTGCTTTATCTCTTGGTGACATGTTAACATCAGTAGCCATTCTATTTCTATATTGTTCTTCATTGGAGCTATAGTCAGGAGTTGCTCTGGAATGCGAGTAGCTTCTGTGAGAAGGAGTAGCAGATGAGGCATCGGCAGTCGCAGTAGATGTAGTAGCTGTGGACACTTTGCTGTACTGGTGAGTTGATGTCATTGTCTTAGAGGTGGGTACAGTAGAGGAACTGTGGAGTTTCGCCTGGTCAAGTCCATCTTTGGAGAAGTGCTGTGTAACACGTACATCAGGTATGACTCTTCCAGAGCTGGTTTCGGAAGATGAAAAGGACACTGGCGCAGACAGCTGAGTCGGACTTGTTCCAGGAGTAAGAGGACCACTCACTTGCTTCATCATTTCATTATATGCATTTTCAGCATTTAGAAATTGCTTTTCAGCGTATGCTTCTTTTTTCTTATCATCTTGTAACGAGAAGTCAATCGATGATGACTGATGCATTCTTGAAATATTTTGAGACGTCTGTAAAATTTCATCGTACACTGTTCCAGAGGTTGACATGTCAAGATGGTAGTCATTCTGCGTAGAACCGTGTCTACTACTGTCATAGCCATAATCATCAATATATTGGTACTCAAAGTTGTTCTGGCTTTCTGTGCCCACATAACCAACCTGCTGATAACTGTTTCCATACATCACATTTTGTTGCGGTTGCTGCTGTTTCTGAAACATTTCGGCTTTTCTCATCATCTCCTCGTAGACCTCTTCCGCACTCTTCAGTGGCTTGTTACTGCAGCCAGAAGATGTCTTTTCTGTTGGTGAGTACAGAGACATGAATGTAGGCAAATTGTATTCACTCCCTGACTTGTATAGCTTTGAAGCCATGATCTCAAATCCCTCTGCCTCTGAGTCAATAGATGGTGAATATTCTGAACAAGAAGATCTGTGCAGCTCTTCCATTTCTGCTGCTTGTCTCATTTCTTCAGTAGGTGAGGCATCTTCAATTGGAGACAGATTGCTAGGTGGTGTTTTTGATCGTTCTCTTCTTCTTTGTGCTCTTAGTTCTTCCTTGTCTCTTTTGGTCTTGCGTGCAGTGCTTCGAATTCTTTGTTGTTCTACTTCTCTCATTTTTTCCTGTTCTCGAAGGAGCTCTTCCTCCTCTCGCAGTTCTTCTTCTTCTGAGGAGTCCTCAATTGTAGGAAGTAAGGGACCATGTGAGCGATGCCGAGCTTTCCTTTGCTGCTTTACCTCCTCCAGTCTCTGTCTTCGACTGGGGCTGCTGTCACTATCCTCTTCAAGGGATGATAACGATGTGGGTGATGTACCACTGGTGTAACTTGGAGTTGTTGCAGGTAATGTGGATGAATACTCTCCCCTAGATCTTTCCTCGGGAGATCCAGTCAGACTTTCCATCTCTAATTCAGGTTCCCTGTCTAAAGTAATGTCTGCTTCATGATCAAGGTCAATGTCTCGATTGTAGTTGTTTGTGCTGTTCAATTCAATAGTCTTAAACCGTCGGAGTCCCCCTTGAGATGCAGACATATCTTCATCTTCTACCTCTATACCTTTTCCATTCTCATCATATATGTTAGATGAATTGTAGGCAAGGGATCTCTTTGAGGAACTTTTGGATTTTTCTGAGTCTGCTTTGTGCCCATTTTTACCACTGCTGTACTTGATATGGTTATATTGTTCATCTTCATCTTCAAGATTGTCTTCTTCTGCACTCATTTCTAATAACTGTCTCCTCATGAACTCTTCATCGGTGAAGCCTCCTTGGGGCTGCCTTGCTGGTAAAGGTGAGAAACCTTCACTACTGTCTTCGACATAATCATGACGAAGTTTGCTGCCAAATTCATCAGATGACTCCATGCGCTCTCTTTGGTCTCGCTGATTTTCCCATTCCAGAGAGTCTTCATCTTCTTCCAGGATATCTTCCAGTTCCTCATCAGAGTCAAATGCTTCGGGTGTAATGGTTAGTGATTTGGGTCTCTGCTTTTGTTTTTGATCTTCCCGTAAGCTATGGAACAACTTCCCATTGTCGCTCTTTGATTCCAACAGGGGCCGCATTGAGCTCTCCAACTTGGTCAATTCAGATGGGCTTGGTGGGCTACGCTGAGAGATTCCAGTTGTGTTCAGTTTCTCTTCCTCTTGTTGTAGCAGCCCTGCAATCTCACTTTGAGAGCTGGAGATTCCATCAGAAGAGTATCCGGTGTCACTAAGACTTTGAGGGCTGCGGGACAAGTCATGGGAATAAGGCTTGCTGATATCCTGTGGGGAAAAAAAAAAAAAAAGTTTATACTAGAAGTCACAGTATCCGTTGTTATATAGTGAGTATATTGATCCACAAATCAGGAAAATCTAACAGACTGATAAATCTGACATCTTCTGGTAAACTGATTTCTTTGACGAAGAGCAGATTTTTCCTCTCCGGCAACAATCAAACAATTTGCCAGTCCTGATTGCCAGGATTCCTGCAATGAGTGATTCCCCTCAGTTCTGACAAATCTACTTAAACAGGACATTAAAGAAAGTTGGCAGACATTATTGTGTCCAAATATTAGATTAATTGGCTCATCTTTACTGGTGAATAAATATGATTGGTTATTCCGAAGGAGAGAAGAAGCAGCAGGATCTTTATTGAAAAGAAAAACCCCACTTATTTTTTTTAGATTACATATTTTTATGCTATAAACTCAGCTTCACCCAGAACCTTTGTTATGGGCGTAGTGAGGAAGGGTTAGAGCCTCTGCTGGGTTTTTATTACTCAAAGACAGACACCCACACAATATATATATATGTCTCAACCCAACAAAAAATCACCATAGCAAATGTATAAAAACATATTTATACATATATAGATATATAGATAGATATATAGATATATCAATATATCTATATATAGTGGGTAAAATAAGTATTCAACACATCACCATTTTTCTAAGTAAATATATTGGTAAAGGTGTTATTGACATGAAATTGTCACCACATGTCCCTAACAACCCATGCAATCCATACGTACAAAGACACCAAAACAAATAAGTTCAGGTAAAAGTATTGAACGTGCAAACTGAAATCTATTTAATATTTGGTACAAAATCCTTTATCCGTTTTTCTTTCCATTGATTTTCTATTGGATTCAAGTCAGGTGATTGGCTGGGCCATTCCAGCAGCTTTATTTTCTTTCTTTGAAACCAATTGAGAGTTTCCTTAGCTTTGTATTTGGGGTCATTGTCTTGCTGAAATGTCCACCCTCGTTTCATCTTCATCATCCCGGTAGATGGCAGCAGATTTTTTATCAAGAATGTCTTGGTACATTTTTCCATTCATCCTTCCTTCAATGACATGACGTTTGCCAGTCCTGTATGCTGAAAAACAGCCCCACAGCATGATGTTCCCACCTCCAAACCTCACTGTTGGTATGGGGGTGTTTTTGGGTTGATGTGCCATTTGACCTCCAAACATGGTGTGTATTATGGCATCCAAAGAGTTCAATTTTGGTCTCATCTGACCAGACAATATTCTCCCAGTATTTCACAGGCTTGTCTATATGTTGTGCAGCAAACTTTAAACAAGCTTCAACGTGCTTTTTCTTCAGCAGTGGAGTCTTGCGTGATGAGCGTGCATACGGGCCATGGCGGTTGAGTGCAAAACTTAATGTTTTCTTTGAAACAATTGTACTTGCTAATTCCAGGTCTTTATGAAGCTCTCCACAAGTGGTCCTTGGCTCTTGTACACCTCTTCTGATAATTCTTTTCACTCCTTTGTCAGAAATCTTGCGAGGAGCATCTGGTCGTGGGCAGTTTATGGTGAAATGATGTTCCTTCCACTTCCGGAATATGGCCTCAACAGTGCTCACTGGAACATTCAGAAGTTTAGAAATTCTTCTGTGACCAATGCCATCAGTATGTTTTGCAACAATAAGGTTGTGAAGGTCTTCAGAGAGCTCTTTGCTTTTGCCCATCATGAGCTGTTTCTTGTGTGACACCTTGGTAATAAGACATCTTTTTATAGGCCTGTGTTCAATACTTTTTCCCTGTGTCATTCCATTTTATTGCACATTAATTAATTAATTTGTGAACTTATTTGTTTTGGTTTCTTTGTATGTATGAATTGCATGGGTTGTTACCAACCTGTGGTGAAAATTTAATGTTAATATCTTTAGAAACATATTAACCTAGAAAAATGGTGGCATGTTCAATATTTATTTTACCTGCTTTTATATATATATATATATATATATATATATATATATATATATATATATATATATATATATATATATATATATATATATATCTATATCTATATCTATATATCTATATAGATATAGATATATATCTATATAGTTATGGAAAAGGAGGATCTAAATGTAACAAACAATACTGCTTTACTGCATTCTTTAAAAATCATAAATTATATAAAATATTGACCCAAGATATAGATCATATTTTATATGACATTAGATGTTTTAAAGCAGTGGTCTCCAAACTGCGACCCTTTGCTTGCTTATACCTGGCCCTTGGGGCACTATTCCCCTCACTGTCAGCAACTATTCCTCCCATTGATACCAATGATGGGGCACTATTCCTCCTACTGACACCAATAATGGGGCACTATTACTACCACTGATACCAATGATGAGTCACTATTCCTCCCAATGATACCAATAATGGTGCACTATACCCCCCATTGATGCCAAAGATGGGGCATTATTAATCTCATTGATACCAACGATGGGGCACTATTTCTAGCACTGACACCATTGATTGTGGCAATATTCCTCCCAATGATACTAATAATGGTGCACTATACTTCCCATTGATACCACCGATGGGGTACTATTAATCCCATTGATACCAAGGATGGGGCACTATTTCTCTCATTGATACCAATGATGGAGCACTATTCCTCCCAATGATACCAATGATGGGGCACTATTACTCCCCCTAATACCAATCATGGGGAATTGTTTACTCCCACTGACGCCAGGACATTTTCTACTCCCACTGGCCACAGTCAGGCCCTCCTACAGTTTTACAGTAAACTGACCCTTTGTTTAGAAAGTTTGGAGACCCCTGTTTTAAAGGATGTAATTCGTTTTCCATTTGCTACATACAGTATGATCTCTCCTTTCTCCATATGGTTTGTATACATTGTGACAGTGCTAAGCCCTGCCACTGTGAAAATGTAGGAGAAAATGACACAGGATTTGCATAAAGTTCCAGACCATTGTTTCTGATCAGAGAAAGCTGTGGTTTTGGTTAATCGCTAGATTTTGTAGTTCTGGATTGGGGCCTGGAGCTTGAAGGGTTTCTTGGGTGGGATGGAACCTTCAATCCTGTGTCTGGATTTAACTGAGTACCTGCAGCCTATGTGAGTACACAGCTGTGCGGGGTGGTTATATACTCCAGCCTGAGGATAGCTCAGGGCTCCCAGTTTGGAGACAGCTCCCATATTGGAGACAAGAGGTCTCACCCAGGGGTCAGAGGAGCTCCAGCCAGGAGTCCAGAGACAGTAGGCCTCAACCAGGGGTCAGAATTGACTCAGCCGGTAGCTAGGAGACAGGAGGTCTCGTCCCAGGAGTCAGGTTGGCTCCTATCAGGGGTGTCAGGAGAAACCCTATCCAGAGGCCAGTAGTGGGGCTGTGCAGTAGGGCACTGCAACTAAAGGCTAAGTGAGCCAAGTGAGCCAAGTGAGCCAGGAGAACTGGGCAACACAGTCAGAGGGACTGGTAAGGAGGGAAGCGGTGCTGCTGATAAAGAAGCCAGGAGGCTTGGTACTTACAGGTGGTTTTTCATGCTGATGGTAGAAACCCTTGCATGGGCAACTGATTTCTGTGTGAACTGTTCTGTTCTATTTAATAAAAGTGGGCTGTCACGCCCTAAAATGCAGTATAGTTAATCACCCCAAAAGGACAACATCCACTAAAGTGGTCTTTTGGTTGGGTTGAGAAGCACATTATACCGGTAGATTTGTATATGTGATAGTTGTGCGCTGCCACCTAGTGGTATGTGAATGATGAGTATAACATATACACAATAATGTGACACAAAAGATGTGCAGGTACGATAAAGCTGCTGCTATCACCTAGATGTTCTCACAAAACAACAATAGGTAATATAATTAGCAGCGCTGCTGCAAATTACAGATGATATAGGTGAAAATAATGATGTTGCCAATAAGAATATGCAATGCAAATGTATGTGCTAAATAAGTTCCATGAATAAAAAAAAATTTTAAAAAAATATATAAAAATATTTTAAAAATATAAACAAAAATATAAACAAAATATAAAAAAAAAATTTTTGATTTTTTTTTTCATTGGACTTATTTAGCACATACGTTTGCATTGCATATTGTTATTGGCAACATCATTATTTTCACTTATATCATCTGTAGTTTGCAGCAGTGCTATCACTTTCCTTAATAATAGTATAGTTTTGTGCTGTGGGTGTCTTTGATTCATTTAAACTTATGAGCTCCCTTATGAACATGTAGATTTCCCCTTCCCCGGTGACACACTGGGGCTGATTTACTAAACCTGGAGAGTGCAAAATCTGGTGCAGCTCTGCATGGGAGCCAATCAGCTTCCAGGTTTTATTGCCAGAGCTTAATTGAACAAGCTGAAGTTGAAAGCTGATTGGCTACCATGCAGAGCTGCACCATATTCCGAGTGCTCCAGTTTTAGTAAGAAGCTGATTTAGGATCTGGCTGTTTCAGCACTATCCAAAATGATTACTTTTTTTTTTACCTTTTTTCGCAGAATAAGCTTAAGGCCTCATGCACACAGGCTGTTAAAATAACGTTATGAAAACGCCAGTATCTTTGCAGTGATTTTTTTTTTTGCTTTTTTCAGCTTTTTTTAACGTTTTTGCAATAGCGTTTTTTAGCGTTTTTCCGCATTAGCGTTTTTTAGCGTTTTTTTTTTTTTTCCAAATTTTTTTTTTCTTCAATGGACCAAAAAACGTCAAAAAACGTTGGTGAATGACGTTTTTGAGCGTTTGAGCGTTTATCAGCGTTAGAACGTTTTTACAGCTGAAAAACGTCTCTCAGAACCCACTGGTCCTGGGTTTTTTTTACAGCTTAAAAACGCCTATGCCATTTGCAGCTCAAAAACGCCTAGGTGGGCATGAAGCCATAGACTAACATAGACAAGCCTTTTTAAGCTGGAAAAAAAAGCTCAAAAAAGCAGCTGTAAAAACGTCCGTGTGCATGAGGCCTTAATAATACCAAATCTTTGGAAGATATGACAAAAATAAGACACTGCTAATAAAGCATGTATGTAAAACCAGTAATAGAGGGTATTGGGGTGTCAGGCCATTAAAAGGGTTGAATAATAAATACTGATTCAAATGATACACCTAACATACATTTGATTATTAAAGCCCAACTCTGGGTGAATACAACCTGCTGTGCTGCATTCTTGTCAGTTGCATTATTACAAGCTATCTTTATGGACTACAGAGCCCCTCATCCTGTGGTATGTAGAAGAAGAGAAGGGGCGAGGCCGGGACAAGGGGTGGGCAGGAGGGCTGGCTGCCCTGGGCACTATGGTATCATGTGAGGGTAGGAGGCGCCACAAGGAGACTGGGGGAGGGGATTTGTGCTGGAAGGGGGAACAGTATTGTTCTAGGAGGGGACATTTGGGGGGAGGGGGTTGTGCTAGGAGGGGGGGGTTTGGGAGGAATTGGTGCTAGGAGGGGTGAATTTTTTTTGGGGGGGGGGGGATTTTCAGCAGGGGTGCGGATTTGCACTGGGAGGATGGGAAATTTATACTTAGGGGGTAAGCATGCAGATTAGTGTTTAGTGTGTTTGTGTTGGAAGGGGGGATTTGGGGTTCAGCAGGAGGTAAGTATTGTTCTAGGAGGGGGAATTTGGGAAGGGGGGAAGATTTGTGCTAGGGGGGTGTGTGGGAGGAATTTGTGCGGGGAGGGAGGGATCTGAAGTGGAGTAGATGTGTACAAGGAAGATAAATTTTGGGGGTAGAGGATTTTGTGCTAGGGGGTGATTTTTTTGAGGGGTTTAGCAGGGGGCAAGCATGCAGAATAGTGCTTAGTGTTTTTGAATTGGAAGGGGGTATTTGAGGTTCAGCAGAAGGTAAGTATTGTTTTAGGAGGGGACATGGGGGGGGGGGATTTTTATAGGGGGGGGGTTGGGAGGAATTTGTGTTGGGAGGGAGGGATATGAAGTAGGGTTAGAAGATGTGTACAAGGAAGATACATTTTAGGGGTAGTGGATTTGTGCTGGGGGATCAATTATTTTTTGGGGGGGGGACTTTAGCAGGGAGGCGGATTTGTACTGGGAGGAGGGGGAATTTATGCCTAGAAGGTAAGCATGCATGCAAATTAGTGCTTAGTGTGTTTGTGTTGAAAGTGGGTATTTGGGGTTCAGCAGGGGGTAAGTATTGTTCTAGGAGGGGGCATTTGGGGGGGGGGGGGATTTGTGCTAGGAGGGGGGGTTTGAGAGGAATTTGTGTTGGGAGGGAGGGATTTGAAGTAAGGGTAGAAAATGTACAAGGAAGAGAAAATTTAGGGGTAGAGGATTTGTGCCAGGAGGGGTGAATTTTTTGGGATAGGGTATTTCAGCAGGGTTGAATTAGTGCATGCAGATTAGTGCTTACTGTTTTTGTGGGGGGAATTTTGCTGACACATAATGCTTATATATCCTTTGGCATGTTTGCCCTAGATCAGTGGTTCTCAACCTCAGTCCTCAAGTACCCCCAACAGGCCATGTTTTCAGGTTTTCCTTCATCTTGCACAGGTGCTTTAAATCAGAGTCAATGGCTTGGTATTTTGGACAGCTATTATATGTAAGAGAAATTCCCAAAACATGGCCTGTTGGGGGTACTTGAGGACCGAGGTTGAGAACCACTGCCCTAGATGACCTTGTCCCGGCACTGAGAAGGGGGTAGTCCAGCAGCCACTACATCTAAGGACTAGTATGTTACATTTTTCTTCCTGGGTTTAGATATGCAACAAATGACAAGATGGCAACATAGGTTTTAAATTACTGGAACTCAATCTCACCTCTTGATCTTTGACTTTTTGAATTTCAGATGATGACTTCCCATTCCTGGAAATGGCTTCTTTTTTGCTGCTTACACTTTTACTCTTTGGCACCGTCTGCTTTGACACCTTTTGTGAATCTGCAGGAGTTCTGTGTTGCAAAGTGTCCTCAGGGGCTTTTTTCTCTTCAGTCCTGGGCTGGGTTTTAATGTGTTCTGAACCCTTGAGTTGGCTGAGTTGAGAAACTCGCTTGTCCTGTATTGATTCCGGAAGATGTCCTGTGACAGGCTTCTGCTGGCTTGCCATGCTTACTTGATGTTGGGGAGATGCAGTCGGTCCGGTTTTCTGGTGAAGGGGGGATGCAGTCTGGCTTGGTGCTGGCTGGTGCCTTGGTGAACCTGTCGATATTGCTCCTGGAAGATGCTTGGGAGATGCTGTGGGGGTTACTCCTGGCTGGTGCCGTGGTGAACCTTGCTTGGATGGTGGTAAGAGAGCAGGTGGAACATCTCCTAAGCTTCCCTCTAATAGCCTTTGAGTTTGGCAGTTCAGGCATAACCAATCATTTTTCTGTAAATACAAAAAAAATGTGGTTAGGGAGCAGAATTGCAACTCAGAATCAGAATTATGATGGCCATAAAAATGGCGGTTCTAAGGCAATTTCAAACTCTTTCAACCAGCTTTCATCTACAAAAAGATGGTTGACCATTCCCAAAAACTATCCTGTGTGACAAAATTGCTGGAGTACTGGTCAGGATTAAGACTAAGGGTGCATCCACACTAAAAGTTTTAAACATGTCTGAACACGGTTCACCCTCTTCTGGTTTGTTTATGGAGTGTTAGTGCTCCAAACTGGCCGAGGGATGGTTACGTGTACTGTCCCCGGAACCACATGGAAGAGGTGGTCCCAAGCACGGTTCATTTGTGGTCCAGTAGCTGAGCCCAGAACTCTCCATAGATCACTGGGCACAGAAGCAGGCATTACCATGGTTGGCAGATGTGCCGATCTAAGTGGCCCTGGGAACACTTGCAGAGGTTTAGGGCAGTGAAGGGCTGAAAAAAGCACCATATCCCAATTATAAAAGGGAAAACACTGGACTTTTAAGGTGCCACAGTAAAGTTACTACATTTCCTATAGATAAAATTCAAGCATATTGTATTTGTAACAGACTAAAATTCATAAAATTCTTTGTCAGATCAATGAGCTTCTTCAGAAGAAATTGATCAATTTCATGCAGCACTCTTTGGCCTCCTGAAGAAGCTCATTGGGGCAAAACACGTAGAGCTGAAGTGACTGCATCGTTGTATGAATTATATATTGATATGACAAAGATTTATCAATTTTAAACTGTTACAAATAAAATAAGTTTGAATTTAATCTGTAGAAAATGTAGTAACTTTACTGTGGCACCTTAAAAGGCTCCCGTGTTTTTCCCTTTCCACTTGCTTATTATAGCCCAGTGTGAATGCAGTTTCGCGGGGAGTGGGGAGGGGGGACAATTGAACTTGGTTCAGTTTGACCAAGCCCAGAGAGAGTGTACACTAAAGCTATTCATAGACATAAAATGCTGGTTGGACATACAGCCTTGTTTTCTAAACCATTGTTGCAGGAATATGTACAGTCATGTGACCCAACAAATCATCTGCAAGGCTCACTCAGTGGTTGATAGACATGTGCAATTTGTTCCGAATTTTTAACGACAAATGCGTTAATTTGGAAATATTCGAATTAACGAAAACCCGTTTAACAAATTTTTCCGAAAACTAAAATTCGGAAATTCGGAAATGCAAAATTCAAAATTTTGGAAATTTGGAAAAATTCAGAAATTCGAAAATTCGGAAATTCAAAAAATGAGAAAATTTGGAAATTCAAAAATCCGAAAATAAGAATAAAAAACCGAAAATTCAAAAGAACGAAAATCCGAAATAATAACTAACTAATAATAATAACTATTAAATTATAGGTATTGCAATTTCCTTTCAAATTTGGCTGTTAGTGAACGTAACAAATACGAATTTATCCGAATTATCCGAAAAAATGAATGCCACATCTAAACGAATGGAACGTAATGAATTTAATAATAATAAATAATAATAATAATATAAAAACACTTTTTATTATTATTATTATTATTAATTCATTATGTTCCATTCGTTTAGATGTGGCATTTGTTATTTCGGATAAGTCATAACTTCGGATAAATTCGTATTCGTTACAGCCAAATTTGAAAGGAAATTCCAATATCTATAATTTAATAGTTAGTTATTATTAGATAGTTATTATTTTGGATTTTCAAATTTCTGGATTTTCGAATTTCGGATTTTAAAATTTCCGAATTTTTGAATTTCAAATTTCCGAAGTTTTTGAATTTTTCAGATTTTCGAATTTCAATCATAACGAATGACCTGAAAAACGAAAAAAAAAATTTAATGAAACGAAAACGAACACATTTGTCGGCAGTGCACACGTCTAGTGGTTGAAGAGTTGGAGTTGTCCTCAAACCATTCTTGTTAAAGCGGAGTTCCACCCAATAGTGGAACTTCCGCTTTAAGGTATACTGACCCCCTGGCATGCCACATTTTTTGGGGGGGTGGTACCTAGTTTTTGACAGGTGCCCAGATCCCACTTCTGCCCGCGCCGCCTAGGTGACTCCTCCTCTCCCCCTCCCTCCCTGCAATCTTCTGGGACTTGTCACAGGTCCCAGATGATTGCCCGCAAATTTGGGTAGCGCAGTGTGACTCGCGGGTGCGCAGTGTGCACCCCGGTTGTC
Source organism: Aquarana catesbeiana (assembly GCF_042186555.1). Lineage (NCBI taxonomy): Eukaryota > Metazoa > Chordata > Amphibia > Anura > Ranidae > Aquarana > Aquarana catesbeiana. Next base: position 17,680,588 of record NC_133330.1, on the reverse strand, counting down.
ACAGCTGGGTGCCCACACTTCCAATGCCCACACTTCCAATGCCGGCGCCGTGGACAGATGGGGGAGAGAACAGAGGCTTCGGGCGGCCACATCGCTGGACTGTGGGACAGGTCAGGGTGTGTTTATTAAAAGTCAGAAGATACACTTTTTGTAGCTGCTGACTTTTTAAAAACATGGGTCCAGCTGGAACTTCGCTTTAGCCCTGGTTCATATTGGATGCCAAATAAGCGACAATTGCCGGCAATGGCACCATCCGAATCGGTGCGATTCCGCATTTGCGGCGCCACACCGATTCCCAAAAGTAGTTTCTGTACTACTTTTGGCAACTTTGGGTGCGATTTCCATAGACATCTGTGCAGGAAGCCGCACAGATGTCTCTGAAATCGCCCCTGAAGTCGGGACTGACATGCTGGAATGAAATGGGGCGAGTTCATTGCTCATTTCATTCTCGCAGTCAGCGTGAACGTAGGCTAAAGGAGCTAAAGATCTCACAGTCATTGCCTGTCTATGGGAACATATAGAGCAGAGAAAATGCTAAGCATGGAGGAACAGGTTTAAACAACTCTAGGGTATGGGGTAAAAGGGTTTGGGTAACAGGGTTATCTAGTTATATAACGTATTAGGGTTGGGGAATTAATTTACGAGTATCGATACCTTCGGTCAAGTATTCCCCAATACAGAGTACCGATACTTTGTGGTGCGATTTGCGTCAATACAAAAAAAAAAAAAAAATTGCCGCAAATCTCAATGCAAAGAATTGCATGCCATTTGAACAGGAATGTGGTGCGATTCTGGTCCGAATTGCTTACGATTTCCCCCACCGCTCCTGTGTGTGTAAAGAAAAGGAAAAGCGTCATCTAGTGGGCAGTTTGTTAAAAAACTTAGAACGCACAGTACATATCTGGCCAAATGCAAAATCTCTTCGTAGTTGTCCCGGTCTCATGGATGATAGCAAATCACGGCCACCGGAGGTGCTCAAAGGGCTGGAGGAGAAGATCCGGGTCCCTTGTGTGTTTAGTGAGGAAGTAAAGTCATCTTGGGGGAGGGCAGACCGCCTCTACATCTCCTCCAGCCCTGTGAGCACCTCCAGAGGCCGTGATTTGTTATCATCGGCGGGACCGGGACACCTATGAATATTTTGCATTGGGCTAGATCTGTTACTGTGAGTTCTAACATTTTTAATAAACTGCCCACTAGATGGTGCTTTTCCCTTTTTTTACACATACACACAGGAGCAGTGCGATTCGGAAAAGGAATCACAAACTATCAGGAACCGCAAAGTATCAGTTTCGGTATCGGGAGCTTTTGTGAGACCATTTGCATCCCTAGTATATCACATCAGTCCCTGTCCTTAAGGAGCTTACAATCAAAGGTGCCTATCTAACATGCATACATTCTCATACTTTGGCTAATTTAGACAGGAGCAAAGGAACCTACCAGCATGTCTTTGGTGTATGGGGGGGGACTAGACTACCCCAGAGGAAACCCAGGCAAGCCTTGGAAGGGATTCGAGCCAAGAACCCCAGAGCTTCAGGTTCTAACCACTAAGCCACTGTGATGGCCATATGGGATATATAGTGATATAATGCATGAGGGTAGGGGTTATGTTGTTATATATTTATATAGTGTATCAAGGTTTGGGTTTAGGTTTAATCACAGCCAGTCAGGCACTAACTAAACATTTTTATGGACCTCTCTATCTGTTGGACGTCAAACCCAGCCAACTCCAAAAACACAAGTTTTCAGCAATGTTACTCTCTGCTAACAGCTGTAGGTGAAATTGAAGACCAGTAGAAACAACACCTGGCCTGGATAAGAATACCCCGCCCTACTCATGTAACTACGGTGGGGAAACTTTCAATGAGAGGCAATGGATCCATGAAAGGGTATCTACATTACTCTGAAGTTTACCAGTTGTTAGACCATAAACTTGAAGGACTGAAGTGCCAAGAACTACCAGGTCACCCTGCTATTTTTTTCCGTTTTTTTTTTTTTTCATACATTCACTTGAGGGGTGCATGATCAGTAACCAGCTTAAACATCTTAAAAGGTAATACTTGAGGTCTTCCAGTACCCAACGTGATAGGCATTCTTTTTCTACAATTGCATAGTTCCTCCCATGTACGTTAGGTTTTTCCGACTCAGATACACCACAGGATGCTCTTCTCCCTCTGATAATGGGTTGGCGCTGTGCTCACTCCCACATCAGGAGCATCAGTCTGTACTACAAATTCTTTTGCAAAGTCAGGAGTCACCAACACTGGTCGCACACAAAGAGCTTGCTTCAAAGACTGAAATGTTCTTTCTGCCTTAGGCTCCATTTAACTATCACTGATCCTTTCCTTGACCTTTTGGTGAGGTCCATCAAAGAGGCTGCAATAGAAGCAAAGTTGGCAATGAAATGTCTATAATAGCTTGAATCCTCAGGAATGCTCTGACCTGTTTTTTTTTTTTAATTTATAGATTGGGACCATTTTTGAATTACTTCAGTTTCATTGCCCTGACCAATGACATAACCCAGGTATTTTGCTTCCTCCAAATCTATGGAGCACTTTTTTGGGGATTTGCCCTTAGCCCTGCTTTCCTGATTCAGTGTCAAGTACCTCTTGTACACATGACCAGGTGCATCTCAGAGCTGTGAAGGACTATATCATCTAAATAGGCTGCTGCATGTTGGCGATGAGGCCTTAAAAACGTATTAATCGTTCTCTGGAATGAGGCAGAAGTCTCAAGTCAGCCTAAAGGCAGCATCTTATACTGGCATGGTCCCTCTGGTTTGGAGAACGCAGACTTTTCTTTAACACTTTCAGGCACCTACCAGTAGACATTTGTCAGATCTAAAATTTGTTAGATATCTGGCGTTCCCCGGCCTTTCAGTGTCAATATGTTTATCAACCTGAGGCATGGGGTGAGCATCAAACTTGGAAACACTGTTCAATTTTCTGAAGTCCTTGCAAAGTCTCAATCTCCCTTTTTCTTCACAAGGAATTATTTTACCTTAACTCAGCCATTCTCAACCAGGGTTCTATGGAACCCTAGGGTTCCTTCAGAGGTGGCTAGGGGTTCCTTGAGCTGTGGCTGATTTACCTCCTGTTTGATGGTGCCTACATAGATCTGAGCAAATGCCATTTGGAGGAGCCAGTGGTATGACACCAATGATCTTTATAACTCTCATTAAGGGTGCCATTCCTACCACCACTGTAAAAAAGGGCATTCTTCTCACTGAACACCAAAGTAAGGGGCATTGTTCCCACTGACCCCCAATGAATGGGTTTTATCAGGGGTTCCCCATGACCTGAAAGTTATTTTAAGGGTTCCCCTGAGGTAAAAAGGTTAACAAAGGCTGCCTTAACTGTTTGGGCCACTGATAGGTTTTTATATTTAATATTGAAGAAACCATTCCCATTTGAGGGGTTGGCATGGCCACCAGGGCCCACGGCTTTATAAGATTAATGTGATAGATTTTTTTCTGGGTTTTCTTTTTTTTCAGGCCAATTACCCCTTTAGTTTACTTTGACTATAATCTCCATGAACTCAAAAGGACCTTTTCATTCAGCCAGGAATTTGCTTTTGACTGTTGGAACTGCAACTCTTACGACTAAAACAATGTCTGCGTATAGTGATCGCACCTGGGGAGAGGTGCCTTAGGTTTTTAAAACACAAGGCACTGCTTCCTATTGGGATGCAGTGTTGTGCGCAGGTGCTGCTGGGGTGGGCCGTGCCTGCGCACTCTCGGCCATATGGCTGTTATCTTCTTTGGGACATTTCTCCATGCTGTGTAGTGCACGTGGGGGTCACCACGCCATGTGCCCATCTAGCCCTCCTTGTCCGCATGCATACACAATGGTGGCGACCTTTTCGCCACCATCTTGCGAGCCGCTTAGGGTGTAGGCGGCTGCGGATCAGGCGTGCACATGATGGCGGATGACCAGCTGCCACGTCTGAATGCCCTACTCACTGCAGCTGGCACAGATGGCCGTAATTGGCGGCCAATCAGGGGGATATATCAGCGGGTGGCCCTGGGTGGGGTCCATAGTGTCGGATGGACGTTCTCCCAGGAAGTAGAGCCTTTCCAACATTCAGTACTAAAAAGCAGATGGGATGTAAGCACCCAGTAAGGGTAGGTAACTTTATTTAACTGCCTATATAGAGTTCGATACCCTTATGCTTTTGCATACTGGATTCATATTGTTAAATGGCTTCCACAAAAAGTCTCATTTTATTTTACTCTGTGCTCATTTTAAGGTCCCTTAAAGGGGTTGTAAACCCTCAAGGTTTTCACCTTAATGCATTCTATGCAGGTGAAAAGCCTCCTGTGATGCAGCAGCCCCCCCAGAGCCCCCCTTTTACTTACCTGAACCCGATCTTTCCAGCAACAGGGACCAGCACACCAGCTCCGGCCAGTGTCTCAGGTCCTGATTGGATAGATTGATAGCAGCACTGCTGTCAATCAAATCCAATGACGCGGGAGCCAGGGGGTGCGGCTGTGTCTTGCTGTCTGTGTCAATAGACGCAGCGGAGCGTGCCCGCATGGGTGCCCTGAGGCAGAGTGGCTTTCCAACGGGGCACTCGAGAAGAGGAGGAGGCAGGAGCGCCGCTGAGGGACCCCAGAAGAGGAGGATCGGGGCCACTCTGTGCAAAACCAACTGCACAGAGGAGGTAAGTATGACATGTTTGGGTTTTTTGTTTTTTTTTAAACAAACTTTACATATCATTTAACGATATTAATTGTGGACCAATCTAAAGTTACAGTATCTAGAACAAGATACAATATATCAGGTAAAAAAATTAAATTAGTAAAAAAAAACAAAATGCATTTTTTTACTGCCTTGCTATTTCTGTCAGTCTATGTGACCCCTGGGTAGGGCCGCACATGTACTGGCGGAGGCAAAAAGGTTAGATTAATTTTTATAAGGTTTATGACTTAAAGTGGTTGTAATACCTCTATGTATATGGAGATATATCTTTTGCACAACTTGAAATTTTTTAACAATGTTTCGTACACTGTCAAATGCTTTAGATTGTAATTTTTTTATATATTTGCCTAGATAAAAATCCCCCTGAAGAAGACCAGAAATAAAAGGGTCGAAATGCATTGGGGTATTCATGTGGATAGTAATGTTGGAAATGTAACTGGCAAACCATTTTTTCCTTGGGTTGTTTTCTGCCATGAGTGATGTTTTATGTTGTTGTTTGTGTCGAAAACCAGAGCTTGTATTTTAAAATGAAATTTATTGTACATCTGAATCTATCATTTATTTCCTTACCTAAATTTTTTTTTACATAATTACCCTCTTACAAACTTTTTGCTGCCTAAAAAAAAACCCTGGGGAAATCTTTCCAATTTTTGTGGTTGTAAACCCCATTCATGAAATCTAACCTGGGCACATATATCTGTAGTGTTTACTTATCTCTCTCCAAAGCTCTGATTGCTGTGTCTTTCTGCTGCTTTGTTCCTCTGTTATCAGCATGATAACTTCTTGCAAGGTCTGCAAGGTCTGCGGACACTTGGGATAAAAGCAGCTGGAAATTTGTGTTGGGAACTTTGAGATAGATTAGCAGAGAGCTTGTCTATTCAGACTGCAGCTCTGGAAGTCTCTTTGTCCATCTGCCTTTGTGGAGTGGGGGGGGGGGGTGCCTTTCCTCCAATCAGCCCACACACAGTGTATGCCCAGACTCCCCTCCCACTGCTGAATGAGGAAACAAGATTTGTAACACAATCAGTACTTTCTAAGGAGTCTAGAAAGCTGAAGACAGCAGATGTACATGTAAAACTTATGTAGGGAGATTTGTTTTATCTCTGTGTATGATCTGAGGCTGTTCACTTCACTGTGTATATGTGAAAAATCTGTAAGGTGAACTTACACAGGATCCCCTCCTTGCCCCTCCCCCCCAGTCCCGCTGACCTGGACCGCGTTAATCTTCTGTTCTAAGCCCCGGTATATCTGCACTAGGAGTTCGGGGCTTAGAAATCGCCTGAGCTGAATGTCCAAAATGTCCCTCATCAGGAGGGACCTTTTGGAGCATTCTAATTGGTCAGCGCCATCACATGGGTGGCACCGACCAATCACCAGTCGCATAGCCCCTCCTGTCAGCTATAAAGAAGACACGTGGATGCCGAGGGGATTTCCAAGCACCCCCCTTGTCTCTTCTGTCCCCCCCTGGTCTCAGCATTTAGCAGACTCCAGCAGCTGACTCCAGCCCTCCTCTGGTCCTCCTTCAGACCATAGGCATGCGCAGGTGTGCCTGGGCACATCCTAATCACTCCATGCAGTGCAGATTCCCCCTACTGCCCAAGCTCCCCCCCCCCCCCGCAGCGCTTCCGGCTTCCTTCCTCTTCTCTACCACTTCCCACTTATTGTTGCTTTGGTCGGGTCACACACTGGGGGATGTTTTAGAATGAGTAGGGGAAGATGCCTGTAAATTTGTAATTTACCGACCCCTTCCCTTTCTGAATGAACACAGTGAGTGCTTGGTACCGTGTGTTTGAGCTTTGGAGTGCACACCCTAATGCAATAGGCTGCACACACCTATGCTCCAGACCCTGCACTTTCTGCTTCCCAGCTCCGCCACCAGCTACTACTCCGCAGCAGCACAAGGTACAGGGGTGCACTGTGATGTAAGGGAGGATGGGGGGCTCATGACTTTTGATGGTGGGGGGCTACAAATAGAACTGGCCCTTTGAGGGTGACCATAATGCTGATGCTGCCCGAGATGAAATTGAAGGACACCCCTGATCTAGAAGATACGTACATGTTCCGCTAATAAGCTCCCGATGAAGTGGATTATGGCCAAGAAATGCGTCGAGCTTGCAGCAGTAATCCACTGAACTATCTATACTGTCCAGACATAAAGTTGGATTATAAGCACATATACCCCAATTGGGACAACTCTGAACAATAAGGTCCACGCATGTTGTATGAGACGTTTTTACTAGTTGTAAAATGTCTGTTATCCTTTTAAAAGAATTAATTTTGTAATAAACTTTGTATATTTTTTTTAATCAATATTTTGGTTTGTGCCTTTAAAGTGGTTGTAAACCCTGTTACACCTTTTTTACCTACAGGTAAGCCTATAATAAGGCTTACCTGTAGGTACTGTGAATATCTTCTAAACACAGTTTGCAGACGTCGGCACATGCGCCCGCTCGTGCCGTTTCTTCAGGAGCCGTGCCGTTAGAGGCACATTCACGGGAGTGACGTTATCGCGGCTCCGGCCAATCACTCACACCTATTCTCTGAAAAATGGCTAAGAAATCATAATCTCTGCCAGGGTATGTAAACTTATGAGCACAACTGTATATAGCAATATGATGTAATAGAGTTGGGTTAGGGTTATATAGTAATATGATGTTTTAGGGTTTTAGGTTTATATAGTGGTATAAAATAATAGGGTTGGAAATATAGGGTTATATAGCAATATGACAGAATAAGGTTGGGTTAGGGTTATATATCAATATGATGTGTTAGGGTTGGGATATAGGGGCTATATAGTGGTATTGTTCTGCTTCTAAGCACTAAACGTATGATCTCTATAACTGTACAGTTGTGGTTGAGATAGCTTAACTTATAGTCTCTTGGCAGACAGTCACTCGATCCAAATGACATCTTGCAGATCGTAGAAAGCTTTAATCCAAAAACTTGTGCAGATCATAACAGATGAATGTCAGATAGGTCAAAAAGTCACAGTGTGTCTAGCTCCAGCAGAATACAGTACATGTGGAATGTAGATTACAGCAAGGAGAAGAAGGGTGGGATTAACTACACAGAGCATCCCCCTAGCTATAGAGTAAGATAGGGACACAATTATTAAAGGCAAACAGACAATGCATGTGTAGCATGACAGGTATTATGTAATAGGGTTGAGTTACAGGCTTATATAGTAATATAATGTGTTAGAGCTGGGATATAGGGTTATATGGTGGTATAAAGTAATAGGGTTGGGTTATAGGGTTATCCACTATCCTGCATCAGTCTGCATGAAAATAAATGATCCAATAATACAGAAGATCTCTGTATCATTTCATCGCTTGAGTCCACACCGCATCCTTCTAGCTTTAAACAGCACCAGGTAGTACGAGAGGACCTCTCCACTCACTGATCGGTGTGAAAAATCCCAACCTGACTGTTCAAATACTCTGCAGATTTGTGAATAGCAAATAATAGTGCTGAAAATTGGGGGGGGGGGGGGGGAATGATTACCTCTCCTCCCCACTGGGAATCAACAATTAACCTAATTAATCACTATGGAGCTGTAATTAGCGCACACGTGAGGAGGGAATGGATGTCGCCGTTTCTGCCGTCTTTCCCCACAGCTGCGGCTCAGCACACAAGACCAACCGCTAACTGATACCAACTGACATCCGCGGTTAATTCAGAGATTCAACTTTTCTCATTTATTCTTTTGGAACACAAACTATTTACCATCAATTTCTCTTCTCCAGGCTTGCAATCCCTCATATTTCTCCATACTGCTCCACCCTTAATAAAACCAAAGACCATTCCTAGGAATACACACAGGCTACCTGGCTGCAGTCTTATCTACACACCACAGACAACGGGGAGCACTGGGAACACCATCTGCTGGACCATGACAATGTGCAGGCCAGGTGTCCCTGAATCCACCCATGTCTGACTTCTTCTTGGCCAGCACAGAATTATGGGACCTATTTCACTTGTTGCTTGATTTTTCTGCTTCATTCACCAATGGGACTCCCTACAGGGACCACAGAGCACAATGGTGGGTAGTTGTGAGTGAAAGTTATAAGATCCAGATACAGTATCTCACAAAAGTGAGTACACCCCTCACATTTTTGTAAATATTTTATTATAACTTTTCATGTGACAACACTGAAGAAATTACACTTCGCTACAATGTAAAGTAGTGAGTGTACACTTGAAATGTCCAAATTGGGCCCAATTAGCCATTTTCCCTCCCCGATGTCATGTGACTCATTAGTGTTACAAGGTCTCAGGTATGAATGGGGAGAAGGTGTGTTAAATTTGGTGTTATCGCTCTCACTCTCTCATACTGGTCACTGGAAGTTCAGCATGGCACCTCATGGCAAAGAACTCTCTGAGAATCTGAAAAAAAGAATTGTTTCTCTACATAAAGATGGCCTAGGCTATAAGAAGATTGCTAAGACCCTGAAACTGAGCTGCAGCACAATGGCCACGACCATACAGTGGTTTAACAGGACAGGTTCTACTCAGAACAGGCCTCGCCATGGTCGAACATATCCAGTGCACGTGCTCAGCATCATATCCAGAGGTTGTCTTTTGGAAATAGATGTATGAGTGCTGCCAGCATTGCTGTAGTTGTTGAAGGGGTGGGAGGTCAGCCTGTCAGTGCTCAGACCATACGCCACACACTGCATCAAATTGGTCTACATGGCTGTCATCCCAGAAGGAAGCCTCTTCTAAAGATGATGCATAAGAAAGCCTGCAAACAGTTTGCTGAAGACAAGCAGACTAAGGACATGGATTACTGGAACCATGTCCTGTGGTCTGATAAGACCAAGATAAACTTATTTGGTTCAGATGGTGACAAGCGTGTGTGGTGGCAACCAGGTGAGGAGTACAAAGACAAGTGTGTCTTGCCTACAGTCAAGCATGGTGGTGGGAGTGTCATGGTCTGGGGCTGCATGAGTGCTGAAGGCACTGGGGAGCTACAGATCATTGAGGGAATCATGAATGCCAACATGTACTGTGACATACTGAAGCAGAGCATGATCCTCTCCCTTTAAAAACTGGGCCGCAAGGCAGTATTCCAACATAACGACCCCAAACACACCTCCAAGACGACCATTGCCTTGCTAAAGAAGCTGTGGGTAAAGGTGATGGACTGGCCAAGCATGTCTCCAGACCTAAACCCTATTGAGCAACTGCGGGGCATCCTCAAACGGAAGGTGGAGGAGCGCAAGGTCTCTAACATCCACCAGCTCCGTGATGTCGTCATGGAGGAGTAGAAGAGGACTCCAGTGACAACCTGTGAAGCTCTGGTGAACTTCATGCCCAAGAGGGTTAAGGCAGTGCTGGAAAATAATGGTGGCCACACAAAATATTGACACTTTGTGCCGAATTTGGACATTTTCACTTAAGGGTGTACTCACTTTTGTTGCCAGCGGTTTAGACATTAATGGCTGTGTGTTGAGTTATTTTGAGGGGACAGCAAATTTACACTGTTATACAAGCTGTACACTCACTACTTTACATTGTAGCAAAGTGTCATTTCTTCAGTGTTGTCACATGAAAAGATAGAAGAAAATATTTACAAAAATGTGAGGGGTGTACTCACTTTTGTGAGATACTGTACATCTATCTGAATGGAATCCGGATCTATCTTTTATCTGTATAGGATGTGTCATATCTGTATGGAATACATATAAGATCCATCTCATACCTACTGTATATGGGATCTATCTTACATCTACACCGGATCAGCCTTCTAGCTGTATGGGATCCAACTTATAACCGAATCCGATCTGTCTAATAGCTGTACTGGATCCTCCTTATATCTGTATGGAATCTGTATTATATTTACATGGGATCCAACTTACATCTGTATCAGATCCATCTTATATCGCCTTATATCTATACGGGATCCATCTTATACCTGTATGGAACCTTCTTATATCTGTATCTGATTCATCCTAAGTCTGTATCTGTACGAGATCTGTCTTTTATCCGTATGATATGGGTCTTATATCTGTGTAGAGCTACCCCTCAGGAGCAGCTGGAATTTTTGGGTCTCCCTTCTCATACACAGCCAGGTAAAGGGTAATTTTTCCAGCATCCACACAGTAGACAAGAATCAGTCCATATCAGTTGGTTTTGTTTTTGGTTTATTAGGGGAATGAACTTGGATAGGGATGAGAAGGTATGGGATGCCCAGAACGGTAACTCGCATGAAACTTGAGGACTCGCTAACTTTCTGTCTGCCAAAAGTCACTATGCTGTCCTTCTGTGGGATAAATGGAACAGCTGAACTGATAGCGCCAATATTCCAAACACTGAATGCAGATGTTTTTTTTTTTTTTCTGTAGAAACTGTAGATGCACCTGGCTGCGTCTTAGATTCCCCAAGCAAGAGTTGTAGGGAAGCTGTACTGGCTTTAGGTGGTTCTAAGCTGTCCCTTAGTAGAAAGCAAGCTGGGTCTTGCACCTGGCTGCTTCTCCTCTATCAGGCTGTGGGGTGTAGTGGTTGAAGCTACTCGCTCAGTTATTTTGGTAGATCCTGAAGCTCATGTTGCTGCTGAACAGGCCTCTTGCTGAACGGATCTCGATGCCTTCAGCTAAGCCTAGCTGAGGCTGAAAGGGTGTAAGGGTTCATTGGCTTCTGACTTCTCTCTCCGGCTCCCTCTTCGGCTCCTTCCTTCCGCCCAGAGGCAGAGCCCCCCAGCACAGGGGTCCCCTCCAGGCAACTGGACCCTGGACACTGTTCCCACATGGCCAGGCTCCAGAATATTTATGGCCTGTCTTGCCACCTTATGGGCCGTCCCCACCTAGGATTGGAGGAAACTCCATAAATATTTAGGCCTCGTCTCCCCTGCTCCATCCTCTAAGTTCTAGAACCCTCCAGTAGTTCCAGAAGCTGGGGGGAGGCAACAGATAATGTAGCCCTTGGAGCTCTACCAACGAACTGGCCCCTCCGTCTACAGAGGAGCCCAACTCCCTACACTGTACACACAGAGGGTGCTACATCTGTATAATATCCATCTTATATCTGTATCATATCTGTTTCATATCTTTATCAGATCGCTCTTATAGGTTTTTTTTATGTCTTCATTTAGGTTTTTAGTGGTCAGGGAATCAGAATTTTGCAGTGATAAAATGGTCAAATACAGCTTTTCGTGTGTTTGGAGTGATCCAGATGTTTTTGCTGAGGTTCTTATCTGCACTCCACTTCCCATGGGGTCTCATTCCTCCCGCTGCATTGTCTTCCTCACTCCAAGAGAAGGAGGACAAGCCTCAACAATGTGTGGGTGGGTACGCATATGTACGTGTAAGTGAGCAGAAATCTCACCACCAGAGACATTAATGATCCTGTATATAGGCAATGTACGCTAATGAATGCTGTATATGACTAGTGTATGTTGTATATGGATAGTGTACGCTGTATATGGCTAGTGTATGCTGTATATGGCCAGTGCATGCTGTATATGGCTAGTGCGTGCTGTATATGGTTAGTGTATGCTGTATATGATATGTATCTGCTGTATATGTCTAGTGTATGCGCTACAGTATATGGCAATTATCTGCTGTATATGTCTAGTATACACTGTATATGACTAGTGTATGTTGTATACGACTAGTGTATGCTGTATATGGCTATGTTGTATATGACTAGTGTATGCTGTATATGGCTAGTATCTGCTGTAGTGTACACTGTACATGGCCTGTATATGGCCACTGCATGCTGCATATGGCTAGTGTACGCTGTATATGGCTAGTGTATGCTGTATAGGGCCAGTGAATGCTGTATATGGCTAGTGTATGCTGTATATGGATAGTGTATGCTGTATATGGATAGTGTATGCTGTATACGGCTAGTGTACGCTGTATATGGCTAGTGTATGCTGTATATGGCCAGTGCATGCTGTATATGGCTAGTGCGTGCTGTATATGGTTAGTGTATGCTGTATATGACTAGTGTATGCTGTATGGGGCCAGTGAATGCTGTATATGGATAAGGTTTGCTGTATATGGCCAGTGTGTGCTGTATATGGCCAGTGCGTGCTGTATATGACTAGAGTACGCTGTATATGACTAGTGTATGCTGTATAGGGCCAGTGAATGCTGTATATGGCCAGTGCATGCTGTATATGGTCAGTGTGTGCTGTATATGGCAAGTGTACGCTGTATATGACTAGTGTGTGCTATATATGGCCAGTGAATGCTGTATATGGCTAGTGTATGTTGTATATGGATAGTGTATGCTGTATACGGCTAGTGTACGCTGTATATGGCTAGTGTACACTGTATATGGCCAGTGCATGCTGTAGATGACTAGTGTAAGCTGTATATGACTAGTGGATGCTGTAAATGGCCAGTGAATGCTGTATATGACTAGTGTATGCTGTATAGGGCCAGTGAATGCTGTATATGGCTAGTGTATGCTGTATATGGATAGTATATGCTGTATACGGCTAGTGTACGCTGTATATGGTTAATGTACACTGTATATGGCCAGTGCCTGCTGTATATGGCTAGTGTATGCTTTATATGGTTAATGTACGCTGTATATGGCCAGTGCCTGCTGTATATGGATAGTGTATGCTGTATACGGCTAGTGTATATGGTTAGTGTATATGGTTAGTTTATATGGTTAGTGTATGCTGCATATGACTAGTATATGCTGTATATGGCTAGTGAATGCTGTATATGGATAGTGTATGCTGTAGTGTACGCTGTATATGGTTAGTGTATGCTGGATAGGGCCAGTGCATGCTGTAGATGGATAACGTAGGCTGTATACGGCTAGTGTACAATGTATATATCTAGTGTATGCTGTATATTGCTAAGGTGACATTGTATCTTCTACAGCTTGGTGTACGGTTGGCATACATTGTCTCTTTTCTGTGTATATGATTTCAGTTTATAGCGGAGTGTGTTGTATCTCAGCGTGGTGCACACTTCTCTCCTCATCTATAAAGGGAGCGCTGACCCACTTTTTCCCGACAATCACACCGCAATTCCTTTCAAGGGGAAGAGTGACATGGAGACCTCTATCATATCTTCAGATAACCCGCAACGGGCCTGTTAATATCCTCCCTTTACCAGAGCGGATTGTGCGTCTCACCAGAATAACCTTTTCCAAGGAGAAATCTTATTAATATTTCCTTTGAAGTGAGGCTCACTTTTCTTGCCGTGCAGCGGAGTCAGCCGAGCTAAAACTGCACGGCAAAATTTCTCCTTTCTCTGGCGTCAGACTTTCTTATATCCGTATTGGATCCATCTTATATTTGTACCGGATCCATCTTATAACTGTCCCGGATCCGTCTTTTATCTGTATAAGATCCATCTTATATCTGTATGGGATCTTTCTTATATCTGTACCAGATCCAGTGGCGGGAGCAAACAATCACCTCCCCGGTCGGCCGGCGCCCTACGCCAACCCCCCCCCTCCTGTGGTCAGTCGATCATCCAGCCCCGCACTTACCCCATCAAGGTCGTGGGCGGGCAGCGCTCCTATGGGCAGTGGGCGTTGGCTTCCATCGCGTCTTCTCCTCCTTCCGCCATTTTTTTTTAAGCAGCACTGGGAGACATGCGTCAGAGCACCATAAGAACATTGGCATCAAGAGTTCGGATTACAGCAAAATGTGAAAATCAAATAACCTTTGGGGAAGGCCAGCTCCGAACTCTTCAGAAATAACGCCCCGCTCCACAACGACTGGGGCATCCCCCCGCGGGCAGAGCTCCAAGACTGAAACCCATAGCCCACTGATTAGTCCAGGGTCAACCGAGCAATGGAAAGCACCCAATTAAGTGGATGCCAACCCTGACCGAGGACGCTCGGGACTTGGGAGCACCGCATCATTCCCTCAGCCAGGAGCCAGCCTCCCTCCATCTCCAAAGGGCACACCCCCTCCACACCTAGGAAAATCAGACACACTAACTCCGTGAAACTCGAAGTAAACATGTGTAAACAAAATATGAGGAATACTCCAACATGTCCAGTATTCGGGAAATTAAGGCAGGGGCCAGGTGTTTTCCAATTCTTAAACGTCAGGTATTCTAAAGAGAAGATTTTAAGAAAAGTTCTGCTGCAAAATGTAACAGGTGAAGGCAGTCCACTCCTGAACAGACATCATTGGCCTGTCTGACGTCTTTCAAAAAGAGTGTTATGGCTCGTTGGCTGTCGGGCGGACCCTTGAGGTAACCCTTGACCTTGTACGAGGCCTGCTGCGTTGGGGACCCGGAACGAAGGGACGTTGACCATCCACCAACAGGGGGGACATGTCGAGCCAGTCTGGAACAGGGACCGCAGGAGAGTCTAAAAAGGTAAATAGGGCATCCAGTTGGTCCGTGGGATCTGAGGAAGAAAGAGTCTGCTCCCTTGCTGACTTGAAGATGAAAGGGGTGGCCCCAATGATATGTCGCCCCTGCGCTTCTGACTACATCCAGAAGCAGGCGGAGTGTTCCCCGCATATGGAGAGTCAGGCGAGAAAGATCCTGAAATAATTTGACTGACATGGTCCCATGGACATCAAAGTCCATGGGACCCCTGGACCATGCACGGCACATGATCTCCTCTTTGGTTGTATAAAAGTGCACTCTAGCCAAAACGTCTCTGGGGAATGAGGCGTCCCCTCTTGGGGGCCCTGTAGTCGGTGCACCCGGTCTAACTCCAGTTCTTCTTCAGGTGGCTTATCCAATATGCCGTTGAGGATGGCCTTGACTGTGGTTCTAAGGTCTCCCCCCGAGGTGGCCTCTGGAATGCCTCGTAAGCGGATGTTGTTCCTCCGATTCCGATTTTCCCCATCATCAATGAGCAGGTGTAGCATAGCTAGCCTGTAATGGGTTCTCCCCTGCTCCGCTTCCAGAGCTGCCACATGGGTCTCCAGAGCATTAGTGGTAACTTCCACTGCCCGAGACCCGAGTATCAACCACATCAGTTTGTTCTTTCAAGTCATGTATTTCCCTTGACAGGGAACACACAATTGATGATGTCCTGCTTGGTGGGGAGGAGAGCGAGCAAGTCTCTCCATCCTCCCTCCATTGGCGGGTCCTGGGAGTAGGCCGCATGGGAGAAGGTATCGGTGAAGCCGGGCGCCCGGAAGACACTGCGCTGGCAGAAGCAGGGTCAAGCTGTGACTTCGCCACTTTCTTCTGGGCGGCCCGAACCTGTAGCTGAGGAGCGCGGCGGCGTCATGTTGGATTTCTGCTCCGGGAGTAAAGTGGCCGGGTTGCGGAGAAAATAGGAAGCAATGTCCGAATCCCTATAGACAGGATGAGTGCCGGTGGGTTTCCCCACCGCGGAAATGGGTTTTTGCTGTAATCTGTGAACTGTAGCTAGTTCCAAGCACCCGGGCTGCACGGAGCTCCCTGAACAAGCAGCCCCACGGCGCCATCACCTAGCTACTCCTAAAAATACTCCATCTTATATCTTTATGGGATCTGTCTTATATCTGTATCAGATCCTCCTTATACGTACAGTCAGATTAGTTGGTTCAACAAAGGGATGTATATTGGGGCCCCTGTTAAGGCTGTGCTCCCTCAGTGGGCTTCAAGGTTTCCTGCTTGCCCCATGCACATGGTTATCGGATCTTGTGCCTGTGAGAAGTCACAACAACGTGGTGGAAGATAATTGGCATCCTCGGCAGAACGTAACGTTCCCTTTCCCAGACTCTCTGTATGCCGCGCCGGCTGTTCCTGCCATGAAAGGGTTATATTGTCAGATCTGCGGGGGAGCCGGGTATTTGTTATCGGATCTGTGTGTGTGTCAGTCCTGCCCACTCACCACCTTGACTGTTCCAAGATAAAAAGACGTTCTGACAACTCCAGAAATATTTCACTTTTCTTCTCTTACTGGTATGATGAGATGAGAGGTCTCCTGCCACGCCTGAGGACCCAGAACTGCCCCCCCCCCCCCCTGCATTACCCCTCTCATAGGGATCGTCAGCGACACCAGGAAATCATTTCACAATGACATAAAAAAAAAAAATGTTTAGAGGGAAAATTTGTAGATTTTAAGGAAAGAAATAATTGGTAGAGCTGATATATCCCATCCATCCAGTGCAGGGACAAGGTCATCTAGAGACAAACTGCCCCCCTCAAGATGTATGAGCATTATGTGTTACCAAAAATCCCCCAACAAAAACACTGAGCACTAATCTGCATGTTTACTTACCCCCTAAGAATAGACCCCCCCTTCCCAATACAAATCCGCCCCCCCCTTGCTGAAATATCCCCTCTAAGCACAAATCTTTGCCCCCCATCCCCCAAAAAATTCACGACTTCTAGCACGTATCATCTGCCCCTAAAATTTCCCCTCCTAGTACACCCCCCCACACACTTAAAATCCCCCTCAAAGCACAAATTTCCCCCAAATCCCCCCTCCTAGCACAAATCTTCTCCCCCCCCTCCCAACACAAATCCCTCTAAAACCATCGCTCTTAGCACCGCCCCTAAATTTCCCCTCTGAGAACAATATTTAAAATCTCCCCTCCCAGCACAAATTTCCCCAAATCCCCCCTCCTAGCACAAATCTTTTCCCCCCTCCTAACACAAATCTTCTTCCCTTCTCCCAACACAAATTCCCCCTAAATCACCGTTCTTGCCCCTCCCCCAAATTTGTCCTATTAGAATAATGCCCTCTCCCTGCCACCTCACTAAAATGCCCCTCACAGCACAAATTTCCCCCAAATCCCCCCTCTTAGCACAAATCTTCTTCCCACCTCCCAACACAAATCCCCCTAAATCCTCACTCTTGGCAGCCCCCCCCCCAAATATGCCCTCCTAGAATAATACTTACTCCCTGCCCCCCCGCCCACCCCCACTAAAATCCCCCCTCCCAGCACCAATTTCCCCCAAAACCCCCCTCCTAGCACAAATCGTCTTCCCTCCTCCCAACACAAATCCCCCCTAAATCATTACTCTTATCACCCCCTCCCCCTACATTTGCCCTCCTAGAACAATACTATAAATCCCCCCTCCCAGCACAAATTTCCCCCAAATCCCCCCCTCCTAGGACAAATCTTCTTCCCCCCTCCCAACACAAATCCCCCCTAAATCATCACTCTTGGCATCCCCCAAATTTGCCCTCCTAGAACAATACTTACCCACGCAGCCCCCAAAACTCCCCTTTCCAACACAAATCCCCTCCCCCCAATATCTTTGTGGCCCTCCCTACCTCACATAATTCCACGGTGCCCAGGTGCACTCTCAAGGTTATCTAGAACCAAACTGCACCCCCCCACCCCAAGATGTATAAGCATTATGTGTTAGTAAAAATCCCCCAACAAAAACACTGAGCACTAATCTACAGGCTCACCCCTAAGCATAAATCCCCCCTCTTCCCAATACAAATCCGCCCCCCTGCAGAAATATACCCTCTTAGCACAAATCTTTGCCCCCCCCCATCCCCCAAATCCCCCCCCCAAAAAAATTCACCCCACCTAGCACATATCATCTACCCCTAAAATTACCCCTCCTTGTAGACACCCCCCCCCCCTTAAAGCCCCCCCCCCTAAATTTGCCCTGTTAAAACAATATCTAAAATCCCCCCTCCCAGCACAATATTCCCCCAAATCCCCCCCCCAACACAAATCTTCTTCCCTCATCCCAACAAAAGTCCCCCTAAATCATCGCTCTTAGCACCCCCCTAAATTTTCCCTCCTAGAACAATACTTAAAATCCCCTCTTCCAGCACTAATTTGTCCCAAATCCCCCCTCCTAGCACAAATCTTCTTTCCCCCTCCCAACACAAATCCCCCTATATCATCGCTCTTAGAACCCCCCTGAACTGGCCCTCCTAGAACAATACTCAAAATTCCCCCTCCCAGCACTAATTTGTCCCAAATCCCCCTCCTAGCGCAAATCTTCTTCCCTCCTCCCAACACAAATGCCCCTAGTTAATCACTTTTGGTACCCCCCCCCCCCCAAATTTGCCCTCCAAGAACAATACTTACCCCCTGCCGCCCCCGAAATTCCTCCTTCCAACACAAATCCCCTCCTCCCATCTCTTTGTGGCCCCCCCACCTCACATGATACCACAGTGCCCAAGGCAATCCTGCCCCCCCCCCCCGTCCTGGCTCTGCATCTATCCCCTATAATCAACCTGACAAACCCTGGCAGTTGCAGGAAGATCAGGATTGCTTCCGGGTGTTTGGAGACAAACGAGATATAAAGACATTTTCCATCATCCCCGATAATCCTTCGATGAATGAGGATGTATGAGCACCGTTCCCTGCGCTGTGACATTTAGCACAACGCGCTTCGCACTCATTGGATTATATAACGTTTCGTCCCGTAAAACCGACATACATTCGTGATAAGCATCCCTAACATGGAGCTGGGGAGTCACATACAGCTCGCGGACATATCGGGGGGGGCTTATTTAATATAGGTGTTCTTATAAAATATGGGGGTGAAGAACAAAACGTCTTTCTCAATGTACTACCGGGAACCCCTCCCCCAACTGTAGATATGGAGCCACTGCCATTTCCAGACATATGCTGCTGTTGAGTTTGGTGGAATAAACGATAAGAAGAACAAAGAAATGTGTATGTAGTTCAGCTCTCTCGGTTTCTCTATGTACACTGAACTGTGCACACAAAGCCAGAACACCCCAAAACTCGCCGACACAGAAATTCACATAATCCCATAATAGCGCCCCAATCCCGGATAAGCCCCCCGCTACGAACACAGCAAAAGGGTGTGCTGGAAAAAATAGTCTGCAACAGACACGTTTTTCATTAGAGATGAATAAATTAGAGGATGAAGTGATACCAGATCAGTACAAAGTGCTGAAGAGGGAAAGAGAGGGGGGGGGGAACAGACGGGACGAGGGGGGGGGGGGGGGGTCACAGTAATAAGGACCCTCATACCTCCTGTCCTCTATTAGATGTAATGTTCAGGATCCTCATACCTCCTGTCCTCTATTAGATGTAATGATCAGGACCCTCATACCTCCTGTCCTCTATTAGATGTAATGATCAGGACCCTCATACCTTCTGTCCTCCATTAGATGTAGTGATCAGGACCCTCATACCTCCTCCTATCCCCTATTAGATGTAATGATCAGGACCCTCATACCTCCTGTCCTCTATTAGATGTAACGATCAGGACCCTCATACCTCCTGTCCTCCATTAGATGTAATGATCAGGACCCTCATACCTCCTGTCCTCTATTAGATATAATGATCAGGACCCTCATACCTCCTGTCCTCTATTAGATGCAATGATCAGGACCCTCATACCTCCTGTCCTCCATTAGATGTAATGATCAGGATCCTCATACCTCCTGTCCTCTATCAGATGTAATGATCAGGATCCTCATATCTCCTGTCCTCCATTAGATGTAATGATCAGGACCCTCATACCTCCTGTTCCTCTATCAGATGTAATGATCAGGATCCTCATATCTCCTGTCCTCTATTAGATGTAATGATCAGGACCCTCATACCTCCTGTCCTCCATTAGATGTAATGATCAGGATCCTCATACCTCCTGTCCTCTATCAGATGTAATGATCAGGATCCCATACCTCCTGTCCTCTATTAGATGTAATGATCAGGACCCTCATACCTTCTGTCCTCCATTAGATGTAGTGATCAGGACCCTCATACCTCCTCCTATCCCCTATTAGATGTAATGATCAGGACCCTCATACCTCCTGTCCTTTATTAGATGTAATGATCAGGACCCTCATACCTCCTGTCCTCCATTAGATGTAATGATCAGGACCCTCATACCTCCTGTCCTCCATTAGATGTAATGATCAGGATCCTCATACCTCCTGTCCTCTATTAGATGTAATGATCAGGACCCTCATACCTCCTGTCCTCTATTAGATGCAATGATCAGGACCCTCATACCTCCTGTCCTCCATTAGATGTAATGATCAGGATCCTCATACCTCCTGTCCTCTATCAGATGTAATGATCAGGATCCTCATATCTCCTGTCCTCCATTAGATGTAATGATCAGGACCCTCATACCTCCTGTTCCTCTATCAGATGTAATGATCAGGATCCTCATATCTCCTGTTCCTCTATTAGATGTAATGATCAGGACCCTCATACCTCCTGTCCTCCATTAGATGTAATGATCAGGATCCTCATACCTCCTGTCCTCTATCAGATGTAATGATCAGGATCCCATACCTCCTGTCCTCTATTAGATGTAATGATCAGGACCCTCATACCTCCTGTCCTCCATTAGATGTAATGATCAGGATCCTCATACCTCCTGTCCTCTATCAGATGTAATGATCAGGATCCCATACCTCCTGTCCTCTATTAGATGTAATGATCAGGACCCTCATACCTTCTGTCCTCCATTAGATGTAGTGATCAGGACCCTCATACCTCCTCCTATCCCCTATTAGATGTAATGATCAGGACCCTCATACCTCCTGTCCTCTATTAGATGTAATGATCAGGACCCTCATACCTCCTGTCCTCCATTAGATGTAATGATCAGGACTCTCATACCTCCTGTCCTCTATTAGATGTAATGATCAGGACTCTCATACCTCCTGTCCTCTATTAGATGTAATGATCAGGACCCTCATACCTCCTGTCCTCTATTAGATGTAATGATCAGGACCCTCATACCTCCTGTCCTCTATTAGATGCAATGATCAGGACCCTCATACCTCCTCCTATCCCCTATTAGATGTAATGATCAGGACCCTCATACCTCCTGTCCTCTATTAGATGTAATGATCAGGACCCTCATACCTCCTGTCCTCCATTAGATGTAATGATCAGGACTCTCATACCTCCTGTCCTCTATTAGATGTAATGATCAGGACTCTCATACCTCCTGTCCTCTATTAGATGTAATGATCAGGACCCTCATACCTCCTGTCCTCTATTAGATGTAATGATCAGGACCCTCATACCTCCTGTCCTCTATTAGATGTAATGATCAGGACCCTCATACCTCCTGTCCTCTATTAGATGTAATGATCAGGACCCTCATATCTCCTGTCCTCCATTAGATGTAATGATCAGGATCCCGATACCTCCTGTCCTCTATCAGATGTAATGATCAGGATCCTCATATCTCCTGTTCCTCTATTAGATGTAATGATCAGGATCCTCATATCTCCTGTTCCTCTATAAGATGTAATGATCAGGACCCTCATACCTCCTGTCCTCCATTAGATGTAATGATCAGGATCCTCATACCTCCTGTCCTCTATCAGATGTAATGATCAGGATCCTCATACCTCCTGTCCTCTATTAGATGTAATGATCAGGATCCTCATACCTCCTGTTCCTCTATTAGATGTAATGATCAGGACCCTCATACCTCCTGTCCTCCATTAGATGTAATGATCAGGACTCTCATACCTCCTGTCCTCTATTAGATGTAATGATCAGGACTCTCATACCTCCTGTCCTCTATTAGATGTAATGATCAGGACTCTCATACCTCCTGTCCTCTATTAGATGTAATGATCAGGACCCTCATACCTCCTGTCCTCTATTAGATGTAATGATCAGGACCCTCATACCTCCTGTCCTCTATTAGATGCAATGATCAGGACCCTCATACCTCCTGTCCTCCATTAGATGTAATGATCAGGACCCTCATATCTCCTGTCCTCCATTAGATGTAATGATCAGGATCCTCATACCTCCTGTCCTCTATCAGATGTAATGATCAGGATCCTCATATCTCCTGTTCCTCTATTAGATGTAATGATCAGGATCCTCATATCTCCTGTTCCTCTATAAGATGTAATGATCAGGACCCTCATACCTCCTGTCCTCCATTAGATGTAATGATCAGGATCCTCATACCCCCTGTCCTCTATCAGATGTAATGATCAGGATCCTCATACCTCCTGTCCTCTATTAGATGTAATGATCAGGATCCTCATACCTCCTGTCCTCTATTAGATGTAATGATCTGGACCCTCATACCTCCTCCTATCCCCTATTAGATGTAATGATCAGGACCCTCATACCTCCTGTCCTCTATTAGATGTCATGACCAGGACCTCATATCTCCTGTCCTCCATTAGATGTAATGATCAGGATCCTCATACCTCCTGTCCTCTATTAGATGTAATGATCAGGACCCTCATACCTGCTGTCCTCTATTAGATGTAATGATCAGGATCCTCATACCTCCTGTCCTCCATTAGATGTAATGATCAGGATCCTCATACCTCCTGTCCTCCATTAGATGTAATGATCAGTACCCTCATACCTCCTGTGCTCTATTAGATGTAATGATCAAGACCCTCATACCTCCTGTCCTCCATTGGATAGAAGGATTCTGTTTCCTATCAGATATAGGTTTTATTCAGGACCCTCATATTTCCAGTTCACTACTAGTTGTAAGCTGTAATGATCAGGACCCTCATACCTCCTTTTCCCTATTTGATGAAAGATCTGATAATCAGGACCCTCATACCTCCCGCTCTCTTTAACCACTTGCCGACCGGCTCACGCCGATATGTGTCGGCAGAGTGGCACAGCTGGGCAAAACAACGTATGGGTACCTTGTTCCCTTTAAGAGCCGTCAGAGGCGCGCCCGCGGCATGGCGGGGGACGCGATGGGCGTGGCCGGCGGGCGCGATCACCGCCGGCCACCCGCGATATGAGAGCCAGCACAGGGATTTGTGTGTGTAAACACACAAATCCCTGTTCTGTCAGTGGAGAGGAGAGTAAGTAGGAACAGCGATATGTCTCCTCACCCAGTCAGTCCTATCCCCATACAGCTAGAAACACTAACTAGGGAACACATTTAACCCCTTGATCGCCCCCTAATGTTAACCCCTCCCCTTCCCTGCCAGTGTCATTTACACAGTAATCAGTGCATTTTTATAGCACTGATCGCTGTATAAAGGTCAGCGGTCCCAAAAATGTGTCAAAAGTGTCCGGTCTGTCCACCGTAATGTCGCAGTACTGATAAAAAATGCTGATCACCGCCATTACTAGTAAAAAATAAAAAAAATAAATAAATATGACATAAGAATGCCATAAATCTTTCCCATAGTTTGTAGACGCTATAACTTTTGCGAAAACCAATCAATATATGCTTATTGCGATTTTTTCTACCAAAAATATGTAGAAGAATATATATTGGCCTAAACTGATAAGGAAATTTGTATTTT
The DNA here is from genome assembly GCF_042186555.1 of Aquarana catesbeiana. Taxonomy (NCBI): domain Eukaryota; kingdom Metazoa; phylum Chordata; class Amphibia; order Anura; family Ranidae; genus Aquarana; species Aquarana catesbeiana. Next base: position 17,656,790 of record NC_133330.1, on the reverse strand, counting down.
AAAAACATTTTTGGGGATATTTATTATAGCAAAAAGTTAAAAAAATGTTTTTTTTTTTTTCAAAATTGTCGCTCTTTTTTTGTTTATAGCACAAAAATAAAAACCGCAGAGGTGATCAAATACCACAAAAAAAAGATCTATTTTTGGTAAAAAAGGATGCAAAATTAGAAGAAGGCTGTAAGGAATAGGACCCTCATACCTCTATCCCCATATTTTATGCAAGATATAGTTTGTGGGACCCTCATATGTCATATTTGCAGTGACCTTAACTGGTCATAAGGCCATTTCAGAATTTTATATAGGTTTTGCTCCAGGGTCAGAACCGGATAAACATCTCAGGAAGGTCCCAGCTCAGCTCTCAGATATTTCAGCTCTGCATTCTAGTGTCAGCGTGGAGAAGTGTTAGATGTCCTTTCATCTGCTCTGCACTTTATCATGATGGAGCTCTACAAAGACAAAGAGACTGCATCAAAGCAAAATGCAGCCAGCTGAGTTCTGCGTACAGCATGAAACAGAATTGTGTATTGTTTGTTCACTGAAACATATCGAATCTTCTGCAGCGTGCAGGAGGCAAAGAGCCACAAAAACACCCCGATCCCTCTACAAAGTGCAGAAGGCGGAGAGCCACAAAGACACCCCGATCCCTCTACAAAGTGCAGAAGGCAGAGGGAAACTAAGACACCCCAATCCCTCTACAAATTATAGAAGGTGGAGAGCCACAAAGACACCCCGATCCCTCTACAAAGTGCAGAAGGCAGAGGGAAACTAAGACACCCCAATCCCTCTACAAATTATAGAAGGTGGAGAGCCACAAAGACACCCCGATCCCTCTACAAAGTACAGAAGGCAGAGGGCCACTAAGACACCCCGATCCCTTTACAAAGTGCAGAAGGTGGAGAGCCACAAAGGCACCCCGATCCCTCTACAAAGTGCAGAAGGCAGAGGGAAACTAAGACACCCCAATCCCTCTACAAATTATAGAAGGTGGAGAGCCACAAAGACACCCCGATCCCTCTACAAAGTACAGAAGGCAGAGGGCCACTAAGACACCCCGATCCCTTTACAAAGTGCAGAAGGTGGAGAGCCACAAAGGCACCCCGATCCCTTTACAAAGTGCAGAAGGTGGAGAGCCACAAAGACACCCCGATCCCTCTACAAAATGCAGAAGGCAGAGGGCCACTACAACACCCCAATCCCTCTACAAATTATAGAAGGTGGAGAGCCACAAAGACACCCCAATCCCTCTATAAATTATAGAAGGTGGAGAGCCACAAAGACACCCTGATCTCTTTACAAAGTGCAGCCGGTGAAGAGCCACAAAGACACCCCAATCGTTTTACAAAGTGCAGAAGGTGGAGAATCACAAAGACACCCCGATCCTTCTACAAAAGTATAGAAGGTGGAGAGCCACAAAGACACCCCGATCCCTCTACAAAGTGCAGAAGGTGGAGAGCCACAAAGACACCCCGATCCCTTTACGAAGTATAGAAGGTGGAGAGCCACAAAGACACCCCAATCGCTCTACAAAGTGCAGAAGGTGGAGAGCCACAAAGACACCCCGATCCCTTTACAAAGTGCAGATGGTGAAGAGCCACAAAGACACCCCAATCGCTCTACAAAGTGCAGAAGGTGGAGAGCCACAAAGACACCCCGATCCCTTTATGAAGTATAGAAGCTGGAGAGCCACAAAGACACCCCAATCGCTCTACAAAGTGCAGAAGGTGGAGAGCCACAAAGACACCCCAGTCGTTTTACAAAGCGCAGAAGGTGGAGAGCCACAAAGACACCCTGATCCCTTTACAAAGTGCAGAAGGTGGGGAGCCACAAAGACACCCCGATCCCTTTACAAAGTGCAGACAGTGAAGAGCCACAAAGACACCCCAATCATTCTACAAAGTGCAGAAGGTGGAGAACCACAAAGACACCCTGATCCCTTTACAAAGTGCAGAAGGTGGAGAGCCACAAAGACACCCCGATCACCTTTACAAAGTGCAGACGGTGAAGAGCCACAAAGACACCCCCCCTCCCCCCGATCCCTCTACAAAGTATAGAAGGTGGCGAGCCAAAAAGACACCCCGATCGCTCTACAAAATGCAGAAGGTGGAGAACCACAAAGACACCCCCCCCCCCCCGATCCCTCTACAAAGTATAGAAGGTGGAGAGCCACAAAGACACTCCGATCGCTCTACAAAGTGCAGAAGGTGGAGAGCCACAAAGACACCCCAATCCCTCTACAAAGTGCAGAAGGTGGAGAGCCACAAAGACACCCCCCCCCCCGATCCCTCTACAAAGTATAGAAGGTGGAGAGCCACAAAGACACTCCGATCGCTCTACAAAGTGCAGAAGGTGGAGAGCCACAAAGACACCCCAATCGCTCTACAAAGTGCAGACGGTGAAGAGCCACAAAGACACCCTGATCCCTCTACAAAGTGCAGAAGAAAGAGAGCTAGAAAAACACCCCAATCCCTCTACAAAGTGCAGAAGGCAGAGAGCCACAAAGACACCCCGATCCCTCTACAAAGTGCAGACGGTGAAGAGCCACAAAGACACCCTGATCCCTCTACAAAGTGCAGAAGGTGGAGAGCCACAAAGACACCCCGATCCCTCTACAAAGTGCAGAAGGTGGAGAGCCACAAAGACACCCCAATTGCTCTACAAAGTGCAGAAGGTGGAGGTCCACAAAGACACCCCCCCGATCCCTCTACAAAGTACAGAAGGCGGAGAGCCACAAAGACACCCCGATCCCTCTACAAAGTGCAGAAGGTGGAGAGTCCCTAAGACACCCCAATCCCTCTACAAAGTGCAGAAGGTGGAGAGTCCCTAAGACACCCCAATCCCTCTACAAAGTGCAGAAGGTGGAGAGTCCCTAAGACACCCCAATCCCTCTACAAAGTGCAGAAGGCAGAGAGTCCCTAAGACACCCTGATCCCTCTACAAAGTGCAGAAGGTGGAGAGCCACAAAGATACCCCGATCCCTCTACAAAGTGCATAAGGCAGAGAGCCACAAAGACACCCCAATCCCTCTACAAAGTGCAGAAGGTGGAGAGCCACAAAGACACCCTGATCCCTCTACACAGTGCAGAAGTTAGAGAGCCACAAAGACACCCTGATCCCTCTACAAAGTGCAGAAGGTGGAGAGCCACAAAGACACCCCAATTGCTCTACAAAGTGCAGAAGGTGGAGAGCCACAAAGACACCCCCCCGATCCCTCTACAAAGTACAGAAGGCGGAGAGCCACAAACACACCCCAATCCCTCTACAAAGTGCAGAAGGCGGAGAGCCACAAAGACACCCTGATCCCTCTACACAGTGCAGAAGGTGGAGAGCCACAAAGACACCCCGATCCCTCTACAGAGTGCAGAAGGTGGAGAGTCCCTAAGACACCCCGATCCCTCTACAATGATGGGGGTTTCGGATTCTCGTTGTTGTGGGAGAATTACAGACACATCACACTGAGCGCGTGCTGCGCGGTTAATATCATATTTGCAGACAGCGCGGGGTTAATTTCCGCATTCAGCGTAGGTTAGCTGATCATACAAACTACCGACATTGTAAACGAGGAATTGTATAATGAAATAGATTGATGAATCATAAAGTGCGTATTTGCTGGAATGAAGAATCTGATTGTCTAATAAACGGAGAGACATCTGTGCCAGGCGGGAAACACAAAACTATTAATGATCATTTTCCCCGGGGCAGATTCAATTTCCTTCGTCTATCTCTTTGTTGCTGTGTAATCCCCGCAATATGCTGGCCTGAAATGGCTGAAAGAACTGGGGGTTTTTCTCAGAGTAATGGAGCCATCTCTGCCAGGCCAAAACAATGTCAGAGGGCCCCCCACGGGCCGGGTGCTCTGCCACACCCTCTAACATGGTGACTTCTCCCGAAAATTAAATGATAGCAGAAAAATGGGGATATGGGGACATCTGGACTCCAGCTCTCTCTAAAACGTTCACAGCAGAGGGATGTCAAGATTCCTTACAATCTGCCATTTTTTTTTTTATACGTCACCATGACAGAGCCGGTAAGAGCGAGATCTTTCCCATCTTCCTGCCAGCCAAAGCGATAATACTAATGCACATGGGGTGATAAGGGTGTGCCCAGGCACATCCGGCACACGCTGTGCGCAAGCCTATGGTCACTCCTCTGTACAACCATACAAGTCACATACCACCCTCCTCCTCTCACTCCCTCCTCCATGTTTTCATATTGTCTGACCTTGAGTGTCCTCATCCCACCAAGACTATAACAGGAAGTCTAACAATCAGGCTATGTTGTCTCCCCACCAATCACAGCGCTATGGCCGAGTCAACTCAGATGTCCTCATTAGTCCCCCCCAAAAAGGTAACATATCGTTGTATTCTACCCTGACAATTCCTCTGGAGGCTCATCCAGCAGGCAGTGAACACAATCACATGTGAACAGACAGCTGGGATATAAGGGGGTGGAACAGTGTCAGATGTAAAATAAAGGGGCCGGATCAGTGACAGTTGGGAAATAATGCAGTGTAGCATTACCCGATGGGAAATAAAGGAATGGCACAGTGACAAATGGAAAATAAGGAGCGGAGCACGGACAAATGGGGAAAAAAGGGGAGGAGCAATGACAACTGGGAAATAATGGAAGTGCAGTGACAAATAAGAAATAAAGGGAGCGGAGCAGTGACAAATGGGAAATAAAGGGGTGGAGCTGTGACAGATGGGAAATAAAGGAATAGAGTCATCACAAATGGCAAATAAAGGAATGGCATAGTGACATATGGAAAATAAGGGCTGGAGCAGGAACAGATGGGAAATAAAGGGGAGGAGCAATGAAAACTGGGAAAGAATGGAATGACACAGTGACAAATGGTAAATAAAGGGAATGTGGCAGTGACAAATAAGAAATAAAGGGGTGGAACTGTGACAGATGGGAAATAAAGGGGTGGAGTCATCACAAATGGGAATTAAAGGAATGGCACAGTGACAGATGGCAGATAAAGGGGAGGAGCAATGACAACTGGGAAATAATAAAATGGCACAGTGACAGAGTAGAAATAAAGTGTGCGGAGGAGAAATAAAGTGGGCGGAGCAGTGACAGATGGGAAATGAAGGAACGTAGTGAAAGAGGCCGATCACTAATACCTGGAAAATTAGGGGGTGAAGTGACAGCTGGGAAAAAAGGGGGTGGAGCAATGACTGGTGGTAAATAAATGGGTGGAGCAGTGACAGCTGGGAATTAAAGGAATGGCATAGTGAAAGAGGCTGATCAATAATACCTGGGAAATAAGGAGGTGGAGTAGTGACAGTTGGGAAATAAGGGGGTGGAGCAATGACAGGTGGTAAATAAAGGGGTAGAGCAGTGACAGCTAGAAAATAAAGGGGTGGAGCAGTGACAGCTGGGAAATAAAGGGGTGGAGTAGTGACAGTTGGGAAATAAGGGGGTGGAGCAGTGACAGTTGGGAAATAAGGGGGTGGAGCAGTGACAGTTGGGAAATAAGAGCGCAGAGCAGTGACGTTTGGGAAATAAATGGGTGGACTAGTGACGGCTGGGACATAAGGGGGTGGTGCAGTGACAGCTGGGAAATAAGGCGGTGGAGTAGTGACAGTTGTGAAATAAAGGGGTGGAGTAGTGACAGCTGGGAAATAAAGGGGTGGAGTAGTGACAGTTGGGAAATAAAGGGGTGGAGTAGTGACAGCTGGGAAATAAAGGGGTGGAGTAGTGACAGTTGGGAAATAAAGGGGTGGAGTAGTGACAGCTGAGAAATAAAGGGGTGGAGTAGTGACAGCTGAGAAATAAAGGGGTGGAGTAGTGACAGCTGAGAAATAAAGGGGTGGAGCAGTGACAGTTGGAAAATAAAGGGGTGGAATAGTGACAGATGGGAAATAAGGGGTGGAGCAGTGACTGATAGGAAATAAAAGGGGTGGAGCAGTGACAGAGCATTGCAGTGGGAAGACTGGGGTAGAGTTACCCGTGTAGGGTACAAGAGATGAGAAGAATTGCTCTGGTCAGGGGGTGGGGGAATTATTGAAGCATGCCAGGGTATAATTGGTAGAAAGCATTGCCCCAGGGAGGGGAAGTACAGCGACCCACATTGCGGTAAAGCGGATGGGAAGCATTGGGTAGGGGGGTCCAGGTCGCACTGACACCCATTCAGATTTCAGTTCATGTCAGACTGGTCAGATCAATAACATTGCACCTCTAAACGAATGATATAAAAGGGCTGTTAATTGGCATTCGTCTGCTGTTAGGAATATATATGAGAAGCCTTTGTGACGCGGTTTGTGCGTCGGTATATTGTGTTCAGATCGCCTCTCCTGTATTATCGTGAAAGGACGCAATCAGGAGCCCTGCACACAATTACAAGCGTATGAAGGTGTAGCGCCTGTGACGGCAGGAAAGGAGATCGGAGCGGCTGATTCACACTCTCCAGCTGGCAATCTGTTATTTTCTGGATTGTTAAACGCATTCACCATCAAAGCGATGTTTCCGTCATACTGAACGGCTGAGCGGTGTCGGGAATCGACCTTTGATTAGAGAGATGGAGAAAGAAGAAAGGATTTTCATGTCATTTCTCTGTTTCCGCGGCTGTAAGCACCTCTGATCCCCAGCATGCTAAACTGGTTACGGATAAAAGAGGGCGCAGCGCCAACACAGGCTGAGGCGATGTCTGCACACAGGCCGCCCGCCTTACTTCTCATCGCCGACACGTGTAGCTGCAGCAGCAGCAGCCGAACCCAGCCTGAGAAAACTAATGAGACGCCTCTCGGAATGGACAAGATCTGGGTCACAATCTACATATCACATCCACCGACGTTACATCTACATAATGAGGCCTAATGGAGAGGCAGCGGGCAGTGCCGCCGCACCGCGCACAAATCCCGGGGGGGGCTAAGGCTTCGAGTACATACAGCGATACATCTATGGGGGGGGGGGGGCTCACAGCACATATTAATTTAAAAAATGGGAGTTAGGGAGAGAAATGTTCAGGAATTTATGTACTGCCTGAAAATGTAATGGGGAGTACCCTGTGGCCCCCTGACCTCATGGGCCCCAGGGCAGCTGCCCCTCCTGCACCCTATTTCATCTGAAAGAGGATAGTGAAAACAACCAAGCCTCCAATGCTGGCATGGAAATGAATGGTGGACTGAAACCCCGGACACATGATTCAAAACCTGCACTGTGCGGGTGAACCCCGGACAGGTGGCAATCCTAGCCGCCCCCCCCCCTCCTTCCCCACCCATTATGATGTGAATTACTGGAATCAGACTACGGATTTTGCGACTCCAGTGACAAACCCCCCCCCCCCGGCCACCACACTATGGTGCCCCTGGACTGCCGATGAAGGCAGTCTGCATATGTTAAATGTATGTGGTGAACCGCGCTATAACCTAAAAATTATTAATAAAGTGCAAAAAATACCCCCCACTGAATGCATATGCTACAAAGCAAACATCCACTGAACAAATATAAAAGAATAATTAAATAAGTCCTGCATCAAAAATCAGAAAAAAAAAAAACACAAAGTCCAACAATGTAAAAAAAAAAAGGAAAAAAGGACATCCGATGTGTTCAAGTATTAAGGTGACTTTTCCAGTGCTTGAGTGAACAGAGAATCCTCAACCAACACCGAGCAAACAGCCTACTCACCAGATGGACATGATCCCCATTACAGAGATCATAAACGCCTTAAAATTATTAGATAGCCTCCAGGAATCCATCACTGCCGATCCATATGGTGTCTCCAATGAGGGAAAGGCCACGCATATCCAGTTAAACATAGAATGAGACACAATCTCCCAACGTGAAGTATGTCAAAAGAACGTGGTTTATTGCTTTAAAAATGGCGCCAAACGCCAACCGGCATACAAAATCCAAACAAGTGGACGCGGGGATGCTGTGGAGCGCTCCACCTGCGTTCCACTAAGTGACGTACCGCGCTTAGACCACACCCTACGCGTTTCGTCAGAGCGTCTGGCGTCTTCAAAAACGGATTCCTGTAAGCAGTCTGATAATCCTAAGGCGTTTATGATCTCTGTAATGGGGATCATCTCCATGTGACACCATATGAATCGGCAGTGATGGATTCCTGGAGGCTATCTAAAAATTTTAAGGCGTTTATGATCTCTGTAATGGGATCATCTCCATCTGGTGAGTAGGCTGTTTGTTTGTTGGCGGAGGATTCCCTATTCACTCAAGTACTGGAAAAGTCATCTTAATACTTGAACACATTAGATGTCCTTTTTTCCTTTTTTTTTTCGGACTTTATGTTTTTTGGTTTTTCTGATTTTTAATGCAGGACTTTTTTGCACTTATTTAATTAATTATTCATTTATATTTGTTCAGTGGATGTTTGGTTTGTAGCATATGCATTCAGTGGGGGGTATTTTTTGCACTGTTTGCACTTTATTAATAATTTTTAGATTATAGCGCGGTTCACCACATACATTTAACTTTCATCACATTGGTTATTAAACTTTGAACAGGCAGCTATTTATTCACATATTTGGACAAGGAATGGTTGAACAGACCACACTCTGGGGTGAAGCCACATGCAGAATTTTGAAACCCAGAATTTCCTTTTGTTGATGAAACTTAGAAAATGAAAACTTCTCTGTGTGCTGCTAAGTGTTCTGATCCTGTAATGTGCATAGAGCTGAGCGCTCTGATCCCACCATGTGCACAGCGCTGAGTGCTCTGATCCCACCACATGTGCACAGTGCTGAGCGCTCTGATCCTGTAATGTGCACAGTGCCGAGCGCTCTGATCCCACCACATGTGCACAGTGCTGAGCTCTCTGATCCCACCATGTGCAGTGCTGAGCATTCTGATCCCACCACATGTGCACAGTGCTGAGCGCTCTGATCCCACCACGTGTGCACAGTGCTGAGCGCTCTGATCCCACCACGTGCACAGTGCTGAGCGCTCTGATCCCACCACGTGCACAGTGCTGAGCGCTCTGATCCCACCACGTGCACAGTGCTGAGCGCTCTGATCGCACCACGTGCACAGTGCTGAGCGCTCTGATCCCACCACGTGCACAGTGCTGAGCGCTTTGATCCCGCCATATGCACAGTGTTGAGCACTCTGATCCCACCACGTGCACAGTACTGAGCGCTCTGATCCCACCACGTGCACAGTGCTGAGCGCTCTGATCCCACCACGTGCACAGTACTGAGCGCTCTGATCCCACCACGTGCACAGTGCTGAGCGCTCTGATCCCACCACGTGCACAGTGCTGAGCGCTCTGATCCCACCATGTGCACAGTGCTGAGTGCTTTGATCTCGCCATGTGCACAGTGCTGAGCACTCTGATCCTGTTTAATGTGCACAGTGCTAAGTGCTCTGATCCCGCCACGTGTGCACAGTGCTGAGCGCTCTGATCCCGCCACGTGTGCACAGTGCTGAGCGTTCTGATCCTGTCATGTGCACAGTGCTAAGCGCTATGATCCCGCCACATGTGCACAGTGCTGAGCGTTCTGATCCTGCCACGTGTGCACAGTGCTGAGCGCTCTGATCCCACCACGTGTACACAGTGTTGAGCGCTCTGATCCCACCACATGTTCACAGTGCTGAGTGCTCTGATCCCACCATGTGCACAGTGCTAAGTGCTCTGATCCCGCCACGTGTGCACAGTACTGAGCGATCTGATCCCGCCATGTGTGCACAGTGCTGAGCGCTCTGATCCCACCACGTGTGCACAGTGCTGAGCGCTCTGATCCCACAATGTGCACAGTGCTAAGTGCTCTGATCCCGCCATGTGTGCACAGTGCTGAGCGCTCTGATCCCGCCATGTGCACAGTGCTGAGCTCTTTGATCCTGTCATGTGCACAGTGCTGAGCGCTTTGATCCTGTCCTGTACACAGTGCTGAGCGCTCTGATCCTGTCCTGTACACAGTGCTGAGCGCTCTGATCCCACCACGTGTACACAGTGCTGAGCGCTCTGATCCCACCAGGTGTACACAGTGCTGAGCGCTCTGATCCCACCACGTGTACACAGTGCTGAGCGCTCTAAACCTGTCCTGTACACAGTGCTGAGCGCTCTAAACCTGTCCTGTACACAGTGCTGAGCGCTCTGATCCTGTCCTGTACACAGTGCTGAGCACTGTGATCCTGTCCTGTACACAGTGCTGAGCACTCTGATCCTGTCCTGTACACAGTGCCGAGCTCTTAGATCCTGTCATGTGCACAGTGCTGAGTGCTCTGATCCTGCCCTGTACACAGTGCTGAGTGCTCTGATCCCGCCATGTACACAGTGCTGTGATCTTTCACATCCGTGGCCATTTCTCTCCAGCTTAGTTCTTTAATTCCAGGTGACTTCTCTACATTTTGTCAGCTGAGACATTTCCAATTGACTTCGGCCTCCCGGAGGAATTCTCCCGGAGGACTCTCCGCTGCAGGCTGCTCAATGATCAATAACCAATTACTGATACAGCCGGCCTGGCACACCGCAACTCTCACCTGCAGGCTAAGATGGCTGAACAGGGACAGTGTGGACAGGTGCGGGTTCTATATAGAGAGAAGAGAGACGTATACAGGAGCGCATCACCTGATACAAATATTCTACAATGCCCCCCCCCCCCCCCCCCCCGAATAATACACATTGTGTGCTACTATAGAGGGAGGAGTATATACATTGTATGGTACTATACAGGGCAGAGCATATACACTCGCCGGCCACTTTATTAGGTACACCTGTTCAATTGCTTGGTAACACAAATTGCTAATCAGCCAATCACATGGCAGCAACTCAATCAGAGCATCAGAATGAGGAAGATAGGGAATTTAAAGAGGAACTGCAGTCTGCTCGCATAATTTGTAATAAATACATCTTTGCCATTCTGAAGCTTCCCTCCAACCACTTTGCATATTATTTTATATATTCTGTGATTCTTTACTTGCCAAATATGCTGCAGAAATCTCCCTCCACTGAGTCTGGCTGCAGCCATTTTAACTGTGGGCAGCTGAAGCTGCTGCCTGTTCACTTCCTGGATTTACACAGACACACAAAGGCACACCTCCAGCTCTGCAGCGCTGCAGCTCTCATAGGCCCTCTTATGATTCCCCGCCCCCTTGATGGCAAACTTTCACAAGAGTGAGAGAGAGTTGTGCATGATGTCATAAGCCTAGGCTAATGACCAGACAAGAAACAGGAAGTGGGCTGTATAAGGGATTTACTGGCAGAAAAAAAAATGTTTTACTATCCAAAGGTGAAACAACAAGGGCAGAAGATTTAATAGATGGAAAGTTGGGAAAATGACTGAAGGTCCACGTGGCATGGTTGTTGGTGCCAGACAGGCTGGTCTGAGTATTTCAAAGACTGCTGATCTACTGGGATTTTCACACACAACCATCTCTAGTTGTGTGGAGGAAAATGCCTTGTTGATGTCCAAGGAGAATGGGCAGACTGGTTCCAGATAATAGAAAGAGAATAGTAACTCAAATAACCACTCGTTACATCCAAGGTATGCAGAATACCATCTCTGAACGCACAACACATCGAACCTTGAAGCAAATGGGCTACAGCAGCAGGAGACCACACCGGGTGCCACTTTTGTCAGCTAAGAACAGGAAACTGAGGCTACAATTGGCACAGGATCACCAAAATTGGACAATGGAAGATTGGAAAAACGTTGCCGGGTCTGATGAGCCTGGATTTCAGCTGCGACATTCAGATGGTGGGGTCAGAATTTGGCACATGGATCCATCCTGCCTTGTATCACTGGTTCAGGCTGGTGGTGTAATGGGGGGGGGGGGGGGGGGGGGTATTTTCTTGGCACACTTTGGGCCCCTTAGTACCAATTGAGCATTGATTAATCACCACGGCCTACCTGAGTATTGGTGCTGACCATGTCCATCCCTTTATGACTACAATGTCCCCATCTTCTGATGGCTCCTTCCAGCAGGATAATGCACCATGTCACAAAGCTCCAATCATCTCACCACTGGACAATGAGGTCCCTGTCCTCCAATGGCCTCCACACTCACCACATCTCATCCAATAGAGCCCCTTTGGGATGTGGTGGAAAGGGAGATTGGCATCATGGATGTGCAGCCGATAAATCTGCAGCAACTGCGTGATGTTATCAGGTCACTTTGGACCAAAATCTCAGAGGAACGTTTCCAACACCTTGTTGTATCTATGCCACCAAGAATGAAGGCAAAAGGGGGTCCAACCCGATACTAGCAAGATGTACCTAATAAAGTGTCTGGAGACTGTATATACTGTGCAATGTAAGGTATGATAGAGGGCGGAGTATATATATAGTATGGTGCTATAGAGGGCAGAGTATATACATTGCGTGGCACAATTCCGAGCAGATTATATACTTTGTATGGCACTATAGTCACTCTATATTCATCCTCAGTGCATTATGTGAAGAAGCCGTATCTGCTGAAGGCACAATATTTTTCTCGGCTGTGGATATTCAGGTTAGCGTGGAGCTGCCTGTCCCAGATTCCTCCTCTCCGCCCAATGAGTTCAGCTTCTCCTGAAGGCATCTGGGAAAAGTGCTGCTCTGACACATTTCACTGAATTGCAGGACGTAATTGTCTACATTTTAAAAATCATCACATGTAGAAATCAGAGTCTTCTGCCTGACAATTGTTGGGTAATTAGGGCTCATTTTTTCCAGGCCTTTGGCGGATGAAGGAAGCGTCCTGGAGGCGGTGTCACGGAGAGCCATGCACGTTCTTCTCTTCTGTCCATTGCCAATACCCTGTATTACATAACTTGCATTCAAGCACATAGGATTGTTTATGGCAATAAAAAATAAGAAGCCAGAGGGACTCTGGATCTATAATGAGAAAAACATGGCACCGTCCAAGCGCTTTGTAGGATCATCGGAGGGGACAGAGCACCCGCAGCCGGGACTTTTTCTCCACTCCCAAAGTCTCGGGTAATGTAAATATGAATCTATATTCTTATTGGTACACTTAGAAATGAAATGTTATCAACAATAAAAAAAGGAGGACAAATGGAGCCCTGAAGCTCTCCAGACCAAGGCAGGAGGATCTGCGACCATTCTACAACTCCGAGACTGGAACTGACCACCCTGATTCCAGACTCTAGAGCAGGGGTCTCCAAACATTCTAAACAAAGGGCCAGTTTACAGTCCTTCAGACTTTAGTTGGGTCAGACCATGACCACTGGGAGTAGTAAATGCCCCAGCGTCAGTGGGAGTAGACAAGGTTTCAGTCTTGGTGGTCAGTGGGAGTAAATAAATTACATAGCACCTGTGGTCAATATTCCTCCTCCTATTGACCACAGGTGCTATGTAATTTATTTATTTCCACTGACCACCAAGACTGAAACCTTGTCTACTACCACTGACGCTGGGGCATTTACTACTCCCAGTGGTCATGATCTGACCCACCTAAAGTCTGAAGGACTGTAAACTGGCCCTTAGAACATTCGGAGACCCCTGCTCTACAGTCTGGAATCAGGGTGGTCAGTTGTTCAGAACGTTTGGAGACCCCTGCCCCATCATTGGTGTCAAAGAGAGGAATAGTCAGAAGAACGTCACCAGCACACCTTAGATCTTCAATGTGAGTCCAAAGCTTTAATCAGCAATCACATTGTTATAGCAACCAACATTTTGATGCCTTGCAGGACCCCTGGCAGAACAACTATTTAAATAACCATCCACTTACTAGTGAGCAGAAAATTCTGGTGGACGGTTATTTAAATAGTTTCTTGGTTGTAACACATTTTGTCACATCCCTAATGAAGGGGTCATGTGAGACTGCTAAACGTTACTTTTGATATAACAATGTGTGCGCTGGATAAAGCTTTGGACCCACATTGGAAATCCATGGTGTGCTGGTGACGTTCTTCTGCCTTGACTATGTTTGGTTCCAGTCAATGATCGCTACAGCACCTGTCTATATACGCAGCCATTATTCAGGAACATGTGCATTGGGATTGTGCATTGGTATCCAATGAAAGGAATAGCACCCCATCATTGGGTTGGTGTCAGTGGGAGAAACAGTGTCCCACTATTGGCGTCAGTGGAAGGAATGGTGTCCAATCATTGGTGTCAGTGGAAGAAATGGTGTCCCATCATTGGTGTCAGTGGTAGGAATAGTGCCTTGTATCAGTGAGAGGAATAGGGCTCCAAGGGCCAGATGAAGGCAAGCAAAGGGCCGCATCCAGCCCATGGGCTTCAGTATGGAAACCACTGCTATAGAGAATGCAACAACAGCCATGCCATGACTTGATAGATAGACAGATAGACAGATAGATAGATACATAGATGGACTATCTCGCTATTTATCTAATCTAATACTCTATCTATTAGATAGAATATATATAGACAATCTTTTTGTTTTGGGTGAAATCCAGACTTCCAACCCATGGAAAGATCCAGCTTAGAAGAATTGTTTGGAGATCTAAACTGGCATTTAATTACACCCAGAGTCCGTCTGTGGCGTCTAATCGGTTCCAGGCGGAGCGGAAGGGGCTCCCTGCATTTGCTGTGATCTATGCAGTATGCCAGCTTCCTGCCTGCCCAGTGTGATAGATAATCGGATCAGAGGCTGCTCTCCTCCGGATAATCTCATCTGATCTATCGCTCTCACTCTTCTTTCTCGTCTTCCTGGATGGCATTTTGCACACGTGGTTTGAGTGACGGTCAGATGTCAGAGTGTCACTAACTGGAACACGTGTGTGTCTGACATCTATATGCAGGGGATTACCACTATCTCTGTATCACGCGGACACCACGAAGGAGAGAAACATTCACTGCAGAATAAATACAATACTATAATATGGAGGACGCAGGGCCATGGAAGGGAAGGTTGTAGCGTGATTAGGTCACGTGATCACTGAGAGCCAATGCAGGGTAAGCCGACAGTGTGATAATGTCATGTGATCGCTCAGACTGCCAGTCCTCTAACTCGATAAATTCCCAGAGAAATACCGCAAAGAATACCACACCTTTTACCCAACAGGACTGAGCAGAGACTGGTTGTCAGTTCTGGTTGTTGGATGCTCATTGTTAGGTTAAGGGATGCTCTGATTTCAACTGCCAAATCTTCTGGTTCTGGTTGTCAGATCCTATTGTTCTCATTGTTGGATCCTCAGTGTCAGGTAAAGGGATCCTCTGATTCTGACTGTCAAATCTTCTGGTTTTGGTTGTCATATCATATGATTCCAATTATCAAATCCTCAGGGTCAGGTCAATGACTCCACTTATTGTGATTGATAGATCTTCCAGTTCTGGTTGTTAGACTATTTGATTATGGTTGTCAGATTGTTGGATCCTCCGGGTCAGGTTGTTGAACTGTCAGGTCCTCCAGGTCATGTTGTCAGATCTTTTTGGTCAGGTTGACAGATCCTCTGGGTCAAGTTGTCGGATCTTCTAGGTCAGGTTGTCAGAACCTTCAGGTCAGGTTGTCGGATCTTCTAGGTCAGGTTGTCGGATCTTCTAGGTCAGGTTGTCGGATCTTCTAGGTCAGGTTGTCGGATCTTCTAGGTCAGGTTGTTGGATTTTTCTGGGTCTGGATGTCAAATCCTCAAGGTCAGGCTGTCAGATCTTCTTGTTCATGTTATCAGATCCTTCAGGGCAGGTTGTCTGATCCTCTGGGTCAGGTTGTTATATCTTCTGGTTCAGGATATTGGATTCCCCTGGTCTGGTTGTTAGATCCTCTGGGTCAGGTTGTTATATCTTCTGGTTCAGGATATTGGATTCACCTGGTCTGGTTGTTAGATCCTCTGATCTAACAACCAGATCTTCTGGGTCAGGATATTGGATTCACCGGGTCTGATTGTTTGATCCTCTGGGTCGGGTTGTCAGATCTTCTGGGTCAGGATATTGGGCTTACCAGGTCTGATTTTTAGATCCTCTGGGTCAGGTTGTAAGATCTTCTGGGTCAGGATGTTGGATTCAACGGGTCTGATTTTTACATCCTCTGGGTCAGGTTGTAAGATCATCTGGGTCAGGATGTTGGATTCACAGGGTCTGATTGTTAGATCCTCTGAGTCAGGTTGAAGGATCTTCTGGGTTAGGATATTGGATTCACTGGGTCTGATTGTTAGATCCTCTAGGTCAGGTTGTAAGATCTTCTGGGTCAGGAGATTAGATTCACCGGGTCTGGTTGTTAGATTCTCTGGGCCAGGTTGTGGATCTGACAGTTCTAGCTAGCAAACAGGTTTAAGAATGCAGAAAAGAGCGTGGGTGCCATTTTCATCCTTCAGATGTGATCCAAAAAACTGTCAAAGGCTCACAAGGAGTAGGAGAATCCAGCATTTCATTTCCTGGATTTTCAGCTGTTCACACATTCAGCTCCGGCCCAGCAGGGAAGATTCACAGGCAGCAAATTACCATCAGTGTTAAAACATTAAGCAGTGGCTGCATTAAGCAATCAGAGCGGCACGCTGAGATCTCTCACTGTAATGTAAATTCAGGAATAAAAAAACAAGAGGAGGAGCTCCAGGGCAAGACACAAATGCCAGGAGTCACCAGCCATCTATCCGGGCTGGACAGAGGGATTCTCCTTTTTTTTTTTAGCCCAGAAACTGGAACATTTAGCTGATTTTCGGGGCTGGCAATCATCCCATCTCCACCTACATCAATTATCAGTCATGATGGAAGACAAAGTCACTATGGGTGGAGCACAGCATGGTCCATTGTTAGAAAGAACTGCTGCATATCTCTGTGCCCCCCCCAACTCATCTTCCTGCACCAATTACACCAGAATCATAAAATGTCTCTCCATTTTCTTCTGCCTTTATCTTTGACTGTACATTTTTATAACACCAACATATACCACAGCAGAGTTAATATACTGTAACTGCTCACACCCATCAGCCACTGACATTATAGAATATTTATAATTCAAGAGACCCTGTCAGGAAGCAATAGACGACACTGAAGCCTAGTACACACCACTAGCTTTTTTTTCGTTCAGTAGGTTGAACGAAAAAAAAACCTGACAGTATCGGAAGAGCCGCTGTACTAAAAATCCGATGTTAGTACAGCGATCTCTCCTGCTGAGCTATTGTGTTCTCACAGGGGGACAGCCCTCCGCCAGAACACTCCGATCAGCACTCTCAGCCATTGGCTGAGAGCGCTGATCAGAAGCCGGTCGGCAGACCTTTTCTGGTCATCAGCCTGCAACCGAAGTTGGAGGCCATATACATGGGCCGAATTTCAGCTGGTTTCTTTTGAATCGACCGATGGCGGCCTTTTTTGGCCCGTGTGTACTAGGCTTAAGGCAGCAAACAGTATTACAATGGAAGGTGTGCAACATGTGGATGACAACCTTACCCTCAAACTGTGTCTCCAGCATTACTACCTACCTCAACGAAAGGCAGGTGCATGAAGCAAATCGCTCACACTATGGACTATTGAGGAGGATACACCTCAGCTCTATATCTGTTTCAATTGTTTTTATTGGAAATTTTTGAAGAGTAAAGAAGGAACATTACTGAGCAGAGCAGCGAAAACCTTGATAAACTCTGTACATTTAACAACACACAGTATTCCAACATGATAATGATCCCAAACACACCTCCAAGACGACCACTGCCTTGCTAAAGAAGCTGAGGGTAAAGGTGATGGACTGGCCAAGCATGTCTCCAGACCTAAACCCTATTGATCATCTGTGGGACATCCTCAAACGAAAGGTGGAGGAGCACAAGGTCTCTAACATCCATCAGCTCCGTGATGTCGTCATGGAGGAGTGGAAGAGGACTCCAGTGACAACCTGTGAAGCTCTGGTGATCTCCATGCCCAAGAGGGTTAAGGCAGTGCTGGAAAATAATGGTGGCCACACAAAATATTGACACTTTGGGCCCAAGTTGGACATTTTCACTTAGGGGTGTACTCACTTTTGTTGCCAGCAGTTTAGACATTAATGGCTGTGTGTTGAGTTATTTTGAGGGGACAGCAAATTTACACTGTTATACAAGCTGTACACTCACTACCTGTGTCATTTCTTCAGTGTTGTCACATGAAAATATATAATTAAAATACTTACAAAAATGTGAGGGGTGTCATTTGTGTGAGATACTGTAAGAAAAAAATAAAAGAGGGGACGTAGAAGGGCCATAGCAAATAGGGGGAACTGACCATGGTGTCCCTTATAGTCCCCTACAAAGAGGGAGATCAAACATATAATGAATATAGATCCATAATGCCCTAAGGAATGGAAGAGGGCCATCGCAGAGACAGCTTATCGGGTCCGCTAGTGATATACATAAAGACTATGAGATTTATTGTAAAACATTAAAAGTGGATCTCTAGGAAGAGATCTTCAGAATGATAAAAGTCTTAGCATATGTTATACAATTCAAACAATCTCCCCATTGTCATACAACTTTTTAGTCATTCATGGGGGATACAACTCCCCACTACTGACAATTTATTGAACATAGGTAAGAAAAGGATAAGGGGGGGAAGAGACCAGTCACGGGACCGACGGTGA
This sequence comes from Aquarana catesbeiana, assembly GCF_042186555.1. NCBI lineage: Eukaryota > Metazoa > Chordata > Amphibia > Anura > Ranidae > Aquarana > Aquarana catesbeiana. Next base: position 17,638,382 of record NC_133330.1, on the reverse strand, counting down.
AAGAAAGAAAGAAAAGAAAGAGGCAGAAAAAGAGAAGGAGAGTCCACCTGGGGATCTACCACCAATTGTTCCTGGAGTCTACACCGTGTGTTTGGAATCTGCAAAAAAGCAAGCCAAGGGGACCAGATTTCATCAAAGAGGGGTTGTTTGTCTCGCAAGACACTCACAATTTTTTCGTTTATTATGATCCACGTGAGCTTACGTTTCATTAAAGTTATGTCTAAGGATGAACTTTTTCAAGCAGTTGCAATAGCAGGATTGGCTGCTAAAACCATAGAACAGCCATTCTCAACCAGGGTTCCGTGGAACCCTGGGGTTCCTCCAGAGGTTGCTAGGGGTTCCTTGAGCTGTGACTGATGAACCACCTATTTGATGATGTGTACAGAGTTTAAGGTTCCGCATCACTTAGCAAAGCCAGCAGCATGAGGACCAAATATCTTTTTAGCGGTCTTTAAGGGTGGCATTCTGAACACCACTTTAAGGGGGACATTCTTCCTATTGACCACCAATATAAGGAGCATTGTTCCTATTGAGCCCTGATGATTTTGTTTTAGTAAGGGTTCCTCGAGACATGAAAATTATTTTTGGGGTTCCTCTAGGGTTAAAAGGTTGAGTAAGCCTGCCATAGAATATATTAGGGTCTGTGCGTGTCTTGTGACATTTTCAACTGGTTTGTTCAGAAGGGCAATGCTTGCATCCTTAGTCATGTTGACCATCATAACTGAAAAGATAAAGGAATGTACCCTCATCCAGCAACAACGCACTTTGGGACAAGTCCATCATATGCGCAGAAACAAACCTATCTGGCCACAACCCCTGAAGCAGGAGGCTGACAAGCCCAGGTACATTTTCAAAAGACGTTCCAGGACCAAGTTCAGCTCCACTTCTATCTACACAAAATGTGGATTCTGGTGCATGTACATGTTGCATAGATTTGTGATACTGCTGGACGACTGGGCGACTACTGTGTTGTGTAGGGGGGTGAGAATGAGCACACATCTGTGAAAAGGCATACAGAAGAAATATTTAAGTCCCTGTGTTCAACGGGCCAGTCCCTCCTTTGATTCTGCCATCATCACTGACTAGGATCTTGATCACACAGTTTGTGAAGGTGTCAGGTACTTGGGGAAAGGAGAGAATGATGAGGGTTTGATGATAATTGGGGATTGTTAGCAGAATAAGATGGGAAGATATGGAAATCTGGAGATGAGGGAGGGTCAGTCCTATGACATGCAATTTATAATAAATATCCCATCTGTTTTGGTTTTTACTGTTTTATTTTTTTTCCTTTCTTTTGAAGCAGACTTACTGGTATGCACTTTGTTGATAGGCATGACAGTGGCCAGGCTGCTTGGGCGCAAGCACCATAGTCGGGTTGCAGAATGAAGGGGGCTAGAGATATAGTTAGAGGATGGTTGAAGGGATGAGGCAGGGAGGCGGGAGCCTCTGTCCCGGGACTACCAGGCAAATCCACAGTGTGATCCCATTGGGGTGGTTTGTCGGTAAGCCCAAGGTATAAGGTTAGATCTACATCTCTTTGGCTTGTCTCACGGATACTGCCCCTTACCTAGACTCTAAGCCCTATCTTGCTTCTACATAGTATATCGACATACGCTTCATTTATTTCTTTCTTGTATCTGTCCCCGTTTGGGAAAGATAGATGCCTTCATCTCATTTTAGAAGTCTGTATTTGATTAATATGTATACGGTATATATATGTTATGCTTGTTTTTGATCTGTATGACGTTTTTTCTTTATTTACAAAATAAAAATTATTTGAAGGATCCCACCCCATATCCCATAAAATATCTCATCTGTACAGAAGAAAAAACAGGAAATGATCACTTAGTGATGGAACACGCCCGCTATCAGGACCCACCCAGCTTCTGCAAGCTCAAATGCAAATCTGCACCTTCCCCAGCCACTTTCTAGGGCTGCAGATAACAATAACTGACACGCAGGAAGTGGAGAGGAAGCTGGTCATATAATAGGGTCTCCTCTTATCTAATGCTGCAAGCGTCTATCAGCCCTCAGTCTACACGATCGTCCAATTATGCCCAAAAAACCTTCCCTGCAGGCCCAAGCCACGGTGGAGTTTAAACCTCGGTTCTACCCATGCAGAAATCTGCTGCTGAAGGAAGAGCAGGAATCTCTTAAAAAAGCTCCTTTAATTATTAACACGAGGCCTTCAGAATCATGACTGAAGGGCTACGAGTGGCCCTGGACTGGCAGCTGTCTGAAAAGGTTACTGTGAAAATGGCAACTGAGGAGAGATCCTGATTGTCAGCAGATGTCACCCGCAACAAAGGATGAAACAACTACAACAGTATCGTTATGTAACCCCCTACGGCCAGACTGGAAGAGAACTACTAATCTATTAAAATAGATTTCCTTAGGACTAGGTTTAGGGTTAGACGTTAGGGTAGGTGTTACAGATTAGGGTTAGACATTAGGGTTAGACCCTAAATTTAGGGTTTGACATTATGGTTAAGTTAAGAATTAGAAATTAGGGTTAGGGTTTGACAATAAATTTAGGGCTAGACATTAGGGTTAGGATTAAACATTAGAGGTAGGGTTAGACATTATACGTTAGATATTAGAGTTAGGGTTAACATTAGACATTAGGTTTTGCCAGTAGACTTACGGTTAGATATTAGGGTTAGGGTTAGACATTAGAGTTAGGGTTCAACATTATGATTAAATATTAGGGCTAGGATTAGACATTAGGGTTAGAAATTAGCATTAAGGTTAGACAATAGGGATAGAAATTAGACTTAGGGTTAGACATTATGGTTAGAGTTAGGGTTAGCTATTAGAGTTAGGGTTAGCTACTGAGGATATAGTTAGACATGAAAGTAAGGGTAAGACGTTGAGGTTAAGGTTGGACATGAAAGTTAGGGTAAGACGTTGGAGTTAAGGTTGGACATGAAAGTTAGGGTAAGACGTTGGAGTTAAGGTTGGACATGAAAGTTAGGGTAAGACGTTGGAGTTAAGGTTGGACATGAAAGTTAGGGTTAGACATTAGGATTAGACATTAGGGTCAGACATTACAATTAAGGTTAGACATTGAAGTTAGGGTTAGACATTAGGGTTAGGCATTAGAGTTAGGTATAGACCATAGGGTCTTTAAATTACATTTACCTTCAATAGCTTACATGTGGTGATGTGACCGCTAACCCTTAGTGCTGGTGAACAGCGGGTAGAGATTTACCTGAGGAGTGATGTCAGAGAGGAAGTGACATTGCCACCTTGGATTCCATTCAAATTGAGGGAACAGGGAGGGTAGGAGAAGTATGCTCTTGTCCCTGAGCTACGAGAATGAGCAGTGAGGAGAAGCCCAGAGATGTTTTGTCAGAGCTGTAAGCATGCGCAGTCTCGGAAAGCTCAGAGATGCAGAATAGTTTAGCCAGGGCTGTGAGCATGCGTAGTGAGGGGAAGCCCAGAGATGCAGAATAGAGTTGTCAGAGTTGTGAGCATGCACAGTGAGGGGAAGCCCTGTCAGAGAATGGTTTTCAGAAGAATGGGCACATCTGCTAATAATCAGCAGGTTTGCAGATTATGGGCACTCAGGCGTTTGTCAGTGTGACTGCACATGCACGCACAGACATGAACATTGATGTGCAATCGCACACGTGCATGCTCCAGGGCGCACGTGACGCCTGACAGGTCCTGGCGCTCAGTGCCCTATTTAAAGCCATCTGTTCGATCCACAGGTTGCTAGATGATCTTCAGCCCCCCCCCCCCGTGTTCCTGTTCCTGCTTGGCTTTGACCTGTCTTGTCTCCATTCCTGGCTTTGACCCTCAGCTTGCTCCATTGACTTCTGCCTGCTGATCCATGTATGACCTCTGGCTTGCTCTTCTGACTCCACTGCTGGCCTGATTCCCAGTGTATGTCCCAGCATACTATTGACTCTGATTGCTGCCTTACCCCTGGCTGATATCCCGTGTATGACTACTGGCCAGGCTCCTGGCCCTGCTTCTGGCTTTCCCTTCTGCCAAGTCTCATCTGGTACATTTGAGGAACTCCTGCCCAGCAGTGCATTCTGCTCGTCCAGCCACCAACCAGCAGAAAGCTCATCACTTCAGCCTGTCGCAACTAGCAACCCGTGTTTCTTTGGGCATAGCACTCCCTGTCACCACTTTCAGGGGTGCTGTGCACTCAGCCACAAGGGAAGCCCTCTCAGCACTTCGGCCTCTGACCAGGTACGTGACAAGCCCAGAGATGCAGAATAGCATTGTCAGAACTGTGAGAATGAGTGAAAGGAATTGTACACCTTGAAGACCACCCTGGTTAATGCAGGCAGACCACCGGGACCCTCGGATCCGTGAGAGACCAAATGAGACACGGAAAACAGGCTTGAGTGTGTGTTCATATGATCTCTGACTTTTACTAAATACAACGGTAGTATATATACCAGTAAAAATACATGTGTAAGGGTTATTCAAGCTTTTACACTCAGTACTTTCTTATCAAGAGTTAGACTGCTTGACTAGATAACAAGAAATAGCTAATGACTTTGCTGACACAAATTCGGCTTAACCACAACATCTCGTAGGGTGTGGTTCTATGCAAACTTTTAAGCTGATTATGGCAAAACTCACACACACGAAAAGTTCACTTCTACTTTGTGAATGGAAGAGAATCTAAGATGGAGTCAGTTGTTTATATATTCTATTACAATGAGCAGGGAGGGGAAGCCCAGGGATGCAGAATAGCATTGTCAGAGCTGTGAGCATGCGCAGTGAAGGGAATGAGGCAGCAAAGCTTCTTGGTGCCAACGACGCTTGGGGAATAACTCACTTTATTGCATTGCAGCTGTAAACTGTAAGGCAGGATCACCAGGTAGTCAAGTCCATAAATACTGGGACATCGACACAATTCTAATATTTTTGGCTCTATACACCACCACAATGGATTTGAAATGAAACGAACAAGATGTGCTTTAACTGCAGACTTTCAGCTTTAATTTGAGGGTATTTACATCCAAATCAGGTGAACGGTGTAGGAATTACAACAGTTTGTATATGTGCCTCCCACTTTTTAAGGGACCAAAAGTAATGGGACAGATTAACAATCATCCATCAAACTTTCACTTTTTAATACTTGGTTGCAAATCCTTTGCAGTAAATTACAGCCTGAAGTCTGGAACGCATAGACATCACCAGACGCTGGGTTTCATCCCTGGTGATGCTCTGCCAGGCCTCTGCTGCAACTGTCTTCAGTTCCTGCTTGTTCTTGGGGCATTTTTCCCTCCAGTTTTGTCTTCAGCAAGTGAAATGCACGCTCAATCGGATTCAGGTCAGGTGATTGACTTGGTCATTGCATAACATTCCACTTCTTTCCCTTAAAAAACTCTTTGGTTGCTTTGGCAGTATGCTTCGGGTCATTGTCCATCTGCACTGTGAAGCGTCGTCCAATAGGTTCTGAAGCATTTTGTTGAATATGAGCAGATAATATTGCCTGAAACACTTCAGAATTCATCCTGCTGCTTTTGTCAGCAGTCACATCATCAATAAATACAAGAGAACCAGTTCTATTGGCAGCCATACATGCCCACGCCATGACACTACCACCACCATGCTTCACTGATGAGGTGGTATGCTTTGGATCATGAGCAGTTCCTTTCCTTCTCCATACTCTTCTCTTCCCATCACTCTGGTAGAAGTTGATCTTGGTCTCATCTGTCCATAGGATGTTGTTCCAGAACTGTGAAGGCTTTTTTAGATGTTGTTTGGCAAACTCTAATCTGGCCTTCCTGTTTTTGAGGCTCACCAATGGTTTACATTTTGTGGTGAACCCTCTGTATTCACTCTGGTGAAGTCTTCTCTTGATTGTTGACTTTGACACACATACACCTACCTCCTGGAGAGTGTTCTTGATCTGGCCAACTGTTGTGAAGGGTGTTTTCTTCACCAGGGAAAGAATTCTTCGGTCATCCACCACAGTTGTTTTCTGTGGTCTTCCAGGTCTTTTGGTGTTGCTGAGCTCACCGGTGCGTTCTTTCTTTTTAAGGATGTTCCAAACAGTTGATTTGGCCACACCTAATGTTTTTGCTATCTCTCTGATGGGTTTGTTTTGTTTTTTCAGCCTAATGATGGCTTGCTTCACTGATAGTGACAGCTCTTTGGATCTCATATTGAGAGTTGACAGCAACAGATTCCAAATGCAAATAGCACACTTGAAATGAACTCTGGACCTTTTATCTGCTCCTTGTAAATGGGATAACGAGGGAATAACACACACCTGGCCATGGAACAGCTGAGCAGCCAATTGTCCCATTACTTTTGGTCCCATACAAACTGTTGTAATTCCTACACCGTTCACCTGATTTGGATGTAAATACCCTCAAATTAAAGCTGAAAGTCTGCAGTTAAAGCACATCTTGTTCGTTTAATTTCAATTCCATTGTGGTGGTGTATAGAGCCAAAAAGATTAGAATTGTGTCGATGTCTCAATATTTATGGACCTGACTGTATATTAATGATTCTGACTAAGGCTAATACGGAAAGGAGCATACTGCAAATTTACTCAGATTACAGGAACCTTGCAAATCCTTCCATTTTTGCCTGGAGAGACACTTTCAGAGTTCAGTCAGCATTCTCTGGTATGGTTTTGCTTATCTGTATGATTAAATATTGTCTTGCTACTTATGTCTTAGCCTTGTGCACGGTCAGCATGGCGAATACCTGAGACTAGCGGTAATGCAAATTGTAGTAACTGTGAACCCTTTCTGATATTTGAACAGAGAGATTGCATTCCCATCACCATTTGCTCTGGTATGATCCGGTATGCAGCTCTTGTGTGGAATAAATACAGTGCCTTGAAAAAGTATTCACACCCCTTGACATTTTCCACATTTTGTCATGTTACAACCAAAAACATAAATGTATTTTAATTTCTATGTTTGCAAATTCTTTGTTTTTGGTATGGCTATGCCCTTCTAAACCCATGTATATTTATTCAATTATTCTACATTGCTGCTGACAAACCCCCCTGGGGGACTTTTCACATTTTTTATTCATTTGGGGTGTGCAACACCATTACCTCTCCCCATATGTGTCTTCCCCATGCTATGTATTTTATTTGGATTTTATGTGATAGACCAACACAAAGTGGCACATAATTGTGAAGTGGAAGGAAAATGACAAATGGTTTTCAACATTTTTTACAAATAAATATATGAAAAGTGTGGGGGGCATTTGTGGGGAACCTTAGTGAACAAACAGCATAGTGAAGGCCAAGGAACACACCAGACAGGTCAGGGATAAAGTTGTGGAGAAGTATAAAGCAGGGTTAGGTTATAAAAAAAATCTCCCAAGCTTTGAACATCTCACGGAGCTCTGTTCAATCCATCATCAGAAAATGGAAAGAGTATGGCACAACTGCAAACCTACCAAGACATGGCCGTCCACCTAAACTGACAGGCCTGGCAAGGAGAACATTCATCAGAGAAGAGCCAAGAGGTCCATGGTAACTCTGGAGGAGCTGCAGAGATCCACAGCTCAGGTGGGGGAATCTGTCCACAGGACAACTATAAGGCCTCTTTCACACGAGGGATCCGTATGTCCGTTTTTCATCCTTCCGTTTTCGGATGAAAAACGGACATACATGTATCCCTATGGAGCGTCGGATGTCAGCGGTGACATGTCCACTGACATCCGACCCGCTCCGATCCGAAAAGTGTAACGGAGGAAAAACCTACTTTTCCATCTGTTTTCGGATCGGATCAGGTGACGACGGACACTACGGTCCGTCATCATCCGATCCCCCATAGGGGAGAGCGGCGCTCTGACAGGTCCGTAGCTGCACAGTGTGCAGCGATGGACCTGTCATCTTTCTGCTCAGCGGGGATCGGCGGAGCGATCCCCACTGAGCAAGCGGGTGTTCACGGGGCGGATCATCACTGATCCGCCCCGTGTGAGAGATCCCTAATTAGTCGCGTTCTCCACAAATCTGCCCTTTATGGAAGAGTGACAAGAAGAAAGACATTGGTGAAAGAAAACCATAAGAAGTCCTGTTTGTAGTTTGTGAGAAGCCATGTGGGGGACACAGCAAACATGTGGAAGAAGGTGATCTGGTCAGATGAGACCAAAATTGAACTTTTTGGCCTAAAAGCAAAACAATATGTGTGGGGGAAAACGAACACTGCACATCATCCTGAACACACCATCCCCACCGTGAAACATGGTGGTGGCAGCATCATGTGGTGGGGATGCTTTTCTTCAGCAGGGACAGGGAAGCTGGTCAGAGTTGATGGGAAGATGGATGGAGCCAAATACAGGACAATCTTAGAAGAAAACCTGTTATGCCGCGTACACACGGTCGGACTTTTCGGCTACAAAAGTCCGACAGCCTGTCCGACAGACTTTCGGCGGACTTTTGGCAGACTTTTGGCGGACTTGCGGCAGACTTTCTTACGAACGGACTTGCCTACATACGATCACACAAAAGTCCGACGGATTCGTACGTGATGACGTACACCGGACTAAAATAAGGAAGTTGATAGCCAGTAGCCAATAGCTGCCCTAGCGTGGGTTTTTGTCCATCGGACTAGCATACAGACGAGCGGATTTCTGGGTCCGGCGTAGTTACGACGTAAAGATTTGAAGCATGTTTCAAATCTAAAGTCCGTCAGATTTGAGGCTGCAAAAGTCCGCTGAAAGTCCGCTGAAAGTCCGGGGAAGCCCACACACGATCGGATTGTCAGCCAGCTTTAGTCCGTCGGACTTTTGTAGACGAAAAGTCCGACCGTGTGTACGCGGCATTAGAGTCTACAAAAGACTTGAGACTGGGGCGGAGGTTCATCTTCCAGCAGGACAACGACCCGAAACATACAGCCAGAGCTACAATGGAATGGTTTAGAACAAAGCATATTCATGTGTTAGAATGGTCCATTCAAAGTCCAGACCTGAATTCAATTGAGAATTTGTGACAAGACTTGAAAATTGCTGTTCACAGACGCTCTCCATCCAATCTGACAGAGCTTGAGATATTTTGCAGAGAAGAAGAATGGGCAAAAATGTCCCTTTCTAGATGTGCAAAGCTGGTAGAGACATCCCCAAAAAGACTTGCAGCTGTAATTGCAGAGAAAGGAGGTTCTACAAAGTATTGACTCCGGGGGGCGCTATACAACTTTTCACATATTTATTTGAAAGAAAGTTTGAAAACCGATTACCATTTTCCTTCCACTTCACAATTATGTGCCACTTTGTGTTGGTTCATCACATAAAATTCCAATAAAATATATTTATGTTTTTGGTTGTAACATCACAAAATGTGAGAATTTTTCAAGGCACTGTCAGATCAATTGGATTTTTGCTTTCCAAGATCTTTAGCTCTTCCCTTTTCACAATACACATATTAAAAAACCTCTTATGCCCTGTACACATGATCGGACATTCCGACAACAAAACCGTGGATTTTTTTCCGAAGGATGTTGGCTCAAACTTGTCTTGCATACACACGGGTCACACAAATCTTGTTGGAAATTCCGATCGCCAAGAACGTGGTGACGTACAACACGTACGACGATCCGGGAAAAATGAAGTTCAATATCCAGTGCGGCTCTTCTGCTTGATTCATGCGTGGAACTTTGTGCGTTGGAATTGTGTACACACGATCGAAATTTACGACAACGGATTTTGTTGTCGGAAAATTTGAGATCCAGATCTCAAACTTTGTCAGAAATTCAGACTGAAAATGTCCCATGGAACTTTTTCAGTCGGAAAATCCGACCGTGTGTCGGATTAGAGTACCAGCACGAAGAGTTTAAATAGAATTCAGGATTAAATCACCCCGATTAATTTTTCCCACTGGGCACGATGGATACTTCAAGGACCTGTACATAGAGAAAGTTCTCCTAAGCTGCCAAAAATCGACACAAATTTCACTACAGAAAGAGTTTAAAACCTTCTGGGAGGGTGGCTTTCCCTTCAGGTCCCTGTTGTCTCTGGGAAGATTCTTCCTCTATTGAATATTAGATATTTATGATGGAGGGGGATGGGATTAGGCCACAGATTATACTCCACTTTCATGTCACGTAGATTAATAAATGCTGTGACCCCGCATGTCGGCGCCCTGATCTCCAGACTGGTAATGCACAAAGAAGTGATGGGAAGATGGATGTAACGATGATAAGCTGCAGGAGTGCTGCGTGTAATATGATTGTATTGTCTGGTAATAAGATTACGGCATCCCGTAATAAGATCACCAGCACTATTACCGTGCATACAGTGACCGCGCACTTCTACCGCTTCCCCCCTCGCCGCCAAGACAAAGTCTCCGTGTGATAAAGATTCATCTCAATGTACCAGAAATGGGGGATTTCCTGATCTTCATGCACAGCGGCGGCAGTGCTCTTCCCTCCCTCTGGATGACGGAACGTACAATGTTGGGACCGCGGAAATCGCCACACTCTGCTCTCATTGACAACCACTCTCAACCTTTTCAACACGGAGGAACCTTTAAAATTATTTTCCAGGTCTCATGGAACCCCTGCAAATAGTTAATACACTCACCGGCCACTTTTTTTTAGGTACACCTGTTCAATTGCTTTGTAACACAGATTGCTAATCAGCTAATCACATGGCAGCAACTCAATGTATTTAGGCATCTAGATGTGGTGAAGACGACTTGCTGAAGTTCAACCGAGCATTAGACTGGGGAAGAAAGGGGATTTAGGTGACTTTGAACGTGGCATGGTTGTTGGTGCCAGACGGGCTGGTCTGAGTATTTCTGGGATTTTCACACACAACCATCTCTCGGGGTTTACAGAGAATGGTGGGAAAAAAGACAAAATACCCAGTGAGCGGCTTTTGTGTGGAGGAAAATGCCTTGTTGAGGTCAGAGGAGAATGGGCAGACTGGTTCCAGATGATAGAAAGGCAACAGTAACTCAAATAACCCCTCGTTACATCCAAGGTATGCAGAATACCATCTCTGAATGCACAACACAACAAACCCTGAAGCAGATGGACTACAGCAGCAAAGGACCACACCGGGTGCCACTCCTGTCAGCTAAGAACAGAAAACTGAGGCTATAATTGTCACAGGATCACTAAAATTGGACAATAGAAGATTGGAAAAACGTTGCCTGGTCTGATGAGTCTGGATTTCAGCTGCGACATTCAGATGGTGGGGTCAGAATTTGGCGCATGGATCCATCCTGCCTTGTATCACCGGTTCAGGCTGGTGATGGTGGTGTAATGGTGGGGGGGTGGGATATCACCGGTTCAGGCTGGTGGTGGGGGTGTAATAGTGGGGGGGGATATTTTCTTGGCACACTTTGGGCCCCTTAGTACCAATTGAGCATCATTTAAATGCCACGACCTACCTGAGTATTGTTGCTGACCATGTCCATCCCTTTATGACTACAGTGACCCCATCTTCTGATGGCTCCTTCCAGCAGGATAATGCACCATGTCACAAAGCTCCAATCATCTCACCACTGGACAATGAGGTCCCTGTACTCCAATGACCTCCACACTCACCACATCTCATCCAGAGCACCTTTGGGATGTGGTGGAACGGGAGATTGGCATCATGAAATCTGCAGCAACTGTGTGATGCTATCATGTCACTATGGAGCAAAATCTCTGAGGAACATTTCCAACACCTTGTTGTATCTATGCCACCAAGAATGAAGGCAGTTCTGAAGGCAAAATGGGGTTTCAAGGAGTTACTAGCAAGGTGTACCTAATAAAGTGTGCGGTGAGTGTATATCTACAGTTGACAGTATATGAGCGTGATTATCAGTGAGAAGAATGTTCCTTACATTGGTGATCAGTGAGAAGAATGTTCCTTACATTGGTGATCAGTGAGAAGAATGTTCCTTTTCATTGGTGATCAGTGAGAAGAATGTTCCTTACATTGGTGATCAGTGGGAAGAATGTTCCTTACATTGGTGATCAGTGAGAAGAATGTTCCTTACATTGGTGATCAGTGAGAAGAATGTTCCTTACATTGGTGATCAGTGAGAAGAATGTAAGAATGTTCCTTCATTGGTGATCAGTGAGAAGAATGTTCCTTACATTGGTGATCAGTGGGAAGAATGTTCCTTACATTGGTGATCAGTGGGAAGAATGTCCCTAATGCCGCGTACACACGAGCGGATTTTACGGCAGACGGCAAACATGTTTTAAATCTATCCTTCGAACTCGAGTCCGGTCGAAAAGTCCGCTCGTCTGTATGCTAGTTCGACGGACAAAAAGCCATTGGCTACTGGCTATGAACTTCCTTATTTTAGTCCGGTCGTACGTCATCACGTACGAATTCGACGGACTTTGGTGGATTGTGCGTAGGCAAGTCCGTTCATTCAGAGTCCGTCATAAGGTCCGTCGAAAAGTCCGCCGGGCAAAGTCTGCCATAAAGTCCACTCGTGTGTACGCGGCATTACATTCGAGGTCAGTGGTAAGAATGTCCCTTACATTGGTTGTCAGTGGGAAGAATGTTCCTTACATTGGTGATCAGTGAGAAGAATGTTCCTTACATTGGTGATCAGTGAGAAGAATGTTCCTTACATTGGTGATCAGTAAGAAGAATGTTCCTTACATTGGTGATCAGTGAGAAGAATGCCCCTTACATTGGTGATCAGTGAGAAGAATGTTCCTTACATTGGTGATCAGTGAGAAGAATGTTCCTTACATTGGTGATCAGTGAGAAGAATGTTCCTTACATTGGTGATCAGTGAGAAGAATGCTCCTTACATTGGTGATCAGTGGGAAGAATGTCCCTTACATTGGTGATCAGTGAGAAGAATGTTCCTTACATTGGTGATCAGTGAGAAGAATGTTCCTTACATTGGTGATCAGTGAGAAGAATGTTCCTTACATTGGTGATCAGTGAGAAGAATGTTCCTTACATTGGTGATCAGTGAGAAGAATGTTCCTTACATTGGTGATCAGTGAGAAGAATGCTCATTACATTGGTGATCAGTGAGAAGAATGTTCCTTACATTGGTGATCAGTGAGAAGAATGTTCCTTACATTGGTGATCAGTGAGAAGAATGTTCCTTACATTGGTGATCAGTGAGAAGAATGTTCCTTACATTGGTGATCAGTGGGAAGAATGTCCCTTACATTGGTGATCAGTGGGAAGATTGCTCCTTACATTGGTGATCAGTGGGAAGAATGCTCCTTACATTGGTGATCAGTGGGAAGAATGTTCCTTACATTGGTGATCAGTGGGAAGAATGTCCCTTACATTGGTGATCAGTGGGAAGAATGTCTCTTACATTGGTTGTCAGTGAGAAGAATGTTCCTTACATTGGTGATCAGTGAGAAGAATGTTCCTTACATTGGTGATCAGTGGGAAGAATGTCCCTTACATTGGTGATCAGTGGGAAGAATGTCTCTTACATTGGTTGTCAGTGAGAAGAATGTTCCTTACATTGGTGATCAGTGAGAAGAATGTTCCTTACATTGGTGATCAGTGAGAAGAATGTTCCTTACATTGGTGATCAGTGAGAAGAATGTTCCTTACATTGGTGATCAGTGAGAAGAATGTTCCTTACATTGGTGATCAGTGAGAAGAATGTTCCTTACATTGGTGATCAGTGAGAAGAATGTTCCTTACATTGGTGATCAGTGAGAAGAATGTTCCTTACATTGGTGATCAGTGAGAAGAATGTTCCTTACATTGGTGATCAGTGAGAAGAATGTTCCTTACATTGGTGATCAGTGAGAAGAATGTTCCTTACATTGGTGATCAGTGGGAAGAATGCTCCTTACATTGGTGATCAGTGGGAAGAATGTTCCTTACATTGGTGATCAGTGGGAAGAATGTTCCTTACATTGGTGATCAGTGAGAAGAATGTTCCTTACATTGGTGATCAGTGGGAAGAATGCTCCTTACATTGGTGATCAGTGAGAAGAATGTTCCTTACATTGGTGATCAGTGGGAAGAATGTTCCTTACATTGGTGATCAGTGAGAAGAATGTTCCTTACATTGGTGATCGGTGAGAAGAATTCCACTCTTACAGATAGCTAAAAGATCCTTGGTGTCAGTGGTTACTCATCTGAGAGTCAGAAGCTGGACAATGCTCAGGGAACACCTGGCAATCTCTGGAGGAACCCTGACTGAGAACCGTGTATAATCTCCACATCGCACACACTCCTGGGAATGGCAGGAGGTAAGCAGGTGTTGTAGCAATTTCCAGCTGGGAAGTGGTAAACTAAACCAAACTGTATATTGCCGACACACCACAGGTCTTTGAAATAATATTCAAACATTTTTTTTTTTAGATGATCACAGCACATAAAGTGCAATGTTTGGGGGTCGCACAGGACCCCCTCATCAGGCATGCTCCTCTGGAGTCCTGTGTGGTCCTGAAACATTGCACTTTATTTGCGGTTTCGGAAAGGCTGCTCTGTGTGGTTTAGGAGCTGGAATACAGGAAACTGACCCAAAAAAAAATAAATAAAAAAGTCTGCGACATACTGTATAACTACTTGACCTCCAGAAGATTTACCCTTCTTCATGACCAGGCCATTTTTTGCGATATGGCACTGCGTTACTTTAACTGACAATTTTGCCGTCATGCAGCCATGTAGCCAAATAAAAAAAATGTTCCCACAAATAGAGCTTTCCTTTGATGGCATTTGATCAGCTCTGCGTTTTTTATTATCTGCGCTATAAACAGGAAAAGACGGACAATTTTCTGCCTTGATCTGCCTTGTTTACATAGTCAGGTCACAGTTCTGTGCCTCTGACTGACAATCGGTGGGTGCCGGCGGACATCAAGTACTCGAATTCGGCTATATGTAATCGCAGCGGCAGCGAAACAATGGCGGCGTACGTTTGCGCCCCCTACCCGGATGTGCAGGATCACACATACACAGTTGTGCTCATAAGTTTACATACCCTGGCAGTATTTATGATTTCTTTGCCATTTTTCAGAGAATATGAATGATAACACAAAAACATTTCTTTCACTCATGGTTGGTGTTTGGCTGAAGCCATTTATTATCAATCAACTGTGTTTACTCTTTTTAAATCATAATGGCAACAAACTACCCAAATGACCCTGATCAAAAGTTTACATACCCTGGTGATTTTGGCCTGATAACATCCACACAATTTGACACAAAGGGGGTTGAATGGCTATTAAAGGCAACCATCCTCATCTGTGATCTGTTGGCTTGTAATTAGTGTGTGTATAAAAGGTCAATGAGTTCCTGGACTCCTGACAGACCCTTGCATCTTTCATCCAGTGCTGCACTGACATTTCTGGATTCTGAGTCATGGGGAAAGCAAAAGAATTGTCAAAGGAACTGCAGGAAAAGGTAGTTGAACTGTATAATACACGAAAGAGATATAAAAAGATATCCAAGGAATTGAGAATTCCAATCATCGGTGTTCAAACTCTAACCAAGAAGTGGAAAATGAGGGGTTCTGTTGAAACCAAACCACGGTCAGGTAGACCAACTAAAATTTCAGCCACAACTGCCAGGAAAATTGTTCGGGATGCAAAGAAAAACCCACAAATAACTTCAGGTGAAATACAGGACTCTCTGAAAACATGTGGTGTGGCTGTTTCAAGATGTACAATAAGGAGGCACTTGAAAAAAGATGGGCTGCATGGTTGAGTCGCTAGAAGAAAACCATTACTACGCAAATGCCACAAAGTATCCCGCTTACAATAGGCCACACAGCACAGAGACAAGACTCAAACCTTCTGGCACAAAGTCATTTGGAGTGATGAGACCAAAATTGAGCTTTTTGGCCACTACCATAAACACTACATTTGGAGAGGAGTCAACAGGGCCTATGATGAAAGGTCCACCATTCCTACTGTGAAACACGGAGGTGGATCGCTGATGATTTGGGGATGTGTGAGCTACAAAGGCACAGGAAATTTGGTCAAAATTGTTGGCAAGATGAATGCAGTATGTTATCAAAATATACTGGAGGAACATTTGCATTCATCAGCCAGGAAGCTGCGCATGGGACGTATTTGGACATTCCAACATGACAATGATCCAAAACACAAGGCCAAGTCGGCCTGTCATTGGCTACAGCAGAATAAAGTGAAGGTTCTGGAGTGGCCATCTCAGTCTCCTGACCTCAATATCATTGAGCCACTCTGGGGAGATCTCAAACGTGCCGTTCATGCGAGACAGCCCAACAATTCACAGGAACTGGAGGCTTTTTGTCAAGAGGAACGGGCAGCTTTACCATCTGAGAAGATAAAGAGCCTCATTCACAAATACCACAAAAGACTTCAAGCTGTCATTGATGTTAAAGGGGGCAATACACGGTGTTAAGAACTGGGGTATGTAAACTTTTGATCAGGGTTTTTGTGTAAGGCTGCTTTCACACTGGGGCGGTGGGGGCGTCGGCGGTAAAACAGCGCTATTTTTAGCGCTGCTTTACCGTCGTTTTTGCGGTGGTATTCGGCCGCTAGCGGTGCGGTTTTAACCCCCGCTGGCGGACGAAAGAGGGTTAAAACCGCTCGCATAGCACGGCTATAGCCGCGGTATTGCCGCGCTGCCCCATTTATTTCAATGGGCAGGAGCGGTTTAGGAGCGGTGAATACACCGCTCCTTCACCGCTCCAAAGATGTGGCTTGCAGGAGTTTTTTTCTTCTCCTGCCAGCGCACCGCTTCAGTGTGAAAGCCCTCAGGCTTTCACACTGAACAAACAGTAGCGGCTGTTTTAGGTCGGTTTGCAGGCGCTATTTTTAGCGCAATAACGCCTGCAAACCGCCCCAGTGTGAAAGGGCTCTTATCATTCATATTCTCTGAAAAATGGCAATTCTGCCAGGGTATATAAACTTATGAGCACAACTGTGGGTGTGTGTGTATATATATATATATATATATATATATATATATATATACACACACAGTATTTCACAAAAGTGAGTGCACCTCTTACATTTTTGTAAATATTTTCTTCTTCTATCTTTTCATGTGACAACACTGAAGAAATGACACTTTGCTACAATGTAAAGTAGTGAGTGTACAGCTTGTATAACAGTGTAAATTTGCTGTCCCCTCAAAATAACTCAACACACAGCCATTAATGTCTAAACCGCTGGCAGCAAAAGTGAGTACACCCCTAAGTGAAAATGTCCAAATTGGGCCCAATGTGTCAATATTTTGTGTGGCCACCATTATTTTCCTTGCGCTCCTCCACCTTCCATTTGAGGATGCCCCACAGATGCTCACTAGGGTTTAGGTCTGGAGACATGCTTGGCCAGTCCATCACTTTTACCCTCAGGTTCTTTAGCAAGGCAGTGGTCATCTTGGAGGTGTGTTTGGGGTCGTTATGTTGGAATACTGCCCTGTGGCCCAGTCTCTGAAGGGAGGGGATCATGCTCTGCTTCAGAATGTACATGTTGACATTCATGGTTCCCTCAATGATCTGTAGCTCCCCAGTGCCGGCAGCACTCATTCAGCCCCAGACCATGACACTCCCACCACCATTCTTGACTGTAGACAAGACACACTTGTCTTTGTCCTCCTCACCTGGTTGCCCCCACACACGCTTGTCACCATCTGAACCAAATAAGTTTATCTTGGTCTCATCAGACCACAGGACATGGTTCCAGTAATCCATGTCCTTAGTCTACTTGTCTTCAGCAAACTGTTTGCAGGCTTTCTTGTGCATCATCTTTAGAAGAGGCTTCCTTCTGGGATGACAGCCATGCAGACTAATTTGATGCAGTGTGCAGCGTATGGTCTGAGCACTGACAGGCTGACCTCCCCACCCCTTCAACCTCTGCAGCAATGCTGGCAGCACTCATATGTCTATTTCCCAAAGACAACCTCTGGATATGACGCTGAGCACGTGACCTCAACTTCTTTGGTGGACCATGGCGAGGCCTGTTCTTAGTGGAACCTGTCCTGGTAAACCGCTGTATGGTCTTGGCCACCGTGCTGCAGCTCAGTTTCAGGGTCTTGGCAATCTTCTTATAGCCTAGGCCACCTTTATGTAGAGCAACAATTTCTTTTTTCAGATCCTCAGAGAGTTCTTTGCCATGAGGTGCCATGTTGAACTTTAAGTGACCAGTATGAGAGAGTGAGAGCGATAACACCAAATTTAACACACCTGCTCCCCATTCACACCTGAGACCTTGTAATACTAACGAGTCACATGACACCGGGGAGGGAAAATGGCTAATTGGGCCCAATTTGGACATTTTCACTTAGGGGTGTACTCACTTTTGTTGCCAGCGGTTTAGACATTAATGGCTGTGTGTTGAGTTATTTTGAGGGGACAGCAAATTTACACTGTTATACAAGCTGTACACTCACTACTTTACATTGTAGACAAGTGTCATTTCTTCAGTGTTGTCACATGAAAAGATAGAAGAAAATATTTACAAAAATGTGACTGAGGGGTGTACTCACTTTTGTGAGCTACGGTATATGCGATCCGGTGCACAGCTGCCGCGTTGTAGCAGTAAAACTGCTATAGAGCGGTCGGCAAGTATATAGAGAAAGCATCCTTCTGTCATTCTGTACCCTGCATCCGGAAACAACACTTCTTATCCACACAGGATGCCAATAAATGGCATACGGTGAATTATACAACACACGCGTGTCCATAGAACCACTGGAAACAGATGCAGCATCGTACTGTGCCACCGCATGACCAATTCTGTGGTTCATCTATTGTACTGATTATTGGCATAGACTAGAATTGTGGATTCACGTTTACTACCAATCAATAAGGCATTACAATGAGCAGCAACCCAAACCAGCCAATCAGAACCAAGAGTACTGACACAACAGCATTGAAAGAAGAGCGACCCTTTGATGCCATGGTGCTGAGTGAAGCACAGAGAAAAATCAGGTATTGATTTTAGAAAATTTTTGACCCAGGAAAAAAAAAAGGTGTGGGCAGGGAGGACAGACGTGGCAGAGAAAGTTAATGAAATCATTGTGTGGGAATTGTGCAGCAGAACTCAGTTCAAGCCGTTAATTACAGCTGAGTAAATGGATTAAGCGATCGGAGTTCAGGGAACTCAGCCGTGTCAAGACTTCCACAGCGGGATTTACTTCTGACTGTCAGAGCCGAGAAAAGAGTCCATCCGCAGTCCGCTACGGACTTTATATAAGAATTGGGGAGATCATAACCTCCATACTGCAGTCTGAGGTTCACAATGATAGACAGGTTCTCCTCAACAGTGGAAACGTTCCATCATCTCCACACCCAACTGCCCAAGAAATTATACACCTCAAACCATCCCACATATAATATAATATACAGTATAACATATCACTATCCATCATTTCCCCTCCCATTACATTACAATATCTATACCCCTGCCTGATATATAACATAACTATCACCATCCCATATACTGTATAATGTCCTACCATCCAATCTGTCCATATAATACAGATAATAATGTGTCCTCCTGTCTGTCCATCCATATAATACGGAGAATAATGTGTCCTTTTGTCTGTATAATACAGGGAATAATGTGTCCTCCTGTCCATATAATACAGGGAATAATGTGTCCTCCTGTCTGTCCATCCATATAATACAAGAAATAATGAGTCCTCATGTCTGTCCATATAATACAAGAAATAATGAGTCCTCATGTCTGTCCATATAATAAAAGGGATAATGTATCCTGCTGTCTGTCTGTATAATACAGGGAATAATGTGTCCTCCTGTCTGTCCATCCATATAATACAGAGAATAATGTGTCCTCCAGTCTGTTCATCCATATAATACAGGCAATAATGTGTCCTTCTATCTGCATAATATAGAGAATAATGTGTCCTCCTGTCTGTCCATCCATATAATACAGGCAATAATGTGTCCTCCTGTCCATATAATACAGGGAATAATGTGTTTTGCTGTCTGTCCATCCATATAATACAGAGAATAATGTGTCCCCCTGTCTGTCCATCCATATAATACAGGAAATATTGTGACCCCCTGTCTGTCCATCCATATAATACAAGAAATAATGAGTCCTCATGTCTGTCCATATAATAAAAGGGATAATATATCCTGCTGTCTGTCTGTATAATACAAGGAACAATGTGTCCTCCTGTCTGTCCATCCATATAATACAGGGAATAATGTGTCCCCCTGTCTGTCCATCCATATAATACAGATAATAATGTGTCCCCCTGTCTGTCCATCCATATAATACAGATAATAATGTGTCCCCCTGTCTGTCCATCCATATAATACAGGGAATAATGTGTTTTCCTGTCTGTCCATCCATATAATTCAGAGAATAAAGTGTCCCCCTGTCTGTCCATATAATACAGGGATAATGTGTTTTCCTGTCTGTCCATATAACACAGGGAATAATGCGTCCACCTGTTTATCTGTATAATACAGTCAATAATGTGTCCTCCTGTCTGTCCATCCATATAATACAGGCAATAATGTGTCCTCCTATCTGTCTGTATAATACAGGCAATAATGTGTCCCCCTGTCTGTCCATCCATATAATACAGGCAATAATGTGTCCTCCTGTCTGTCCATCCATATAATACAGGGAATAATGAGTCCTCATGTCTGTCCATATAATAAAAGGGATAATGTATCCTGCTGTCTGTCTGTATAATACAAGGAACAATGTGTCCTCCTGTCTGTCTGTATAATATAGGGAATAATGTGTCCATCTTTCTGTCTGTATAAGGCGAGTAGGTGACTCCAGACACAATACCGATGGATGGAAGAATTATTGAACGGTTATTGGAATTCGTTTTTGCAATCTGTGATCTGGAATGAGGGATGAAGAGGGATTGTTAGTGTTTCCTATTCTGAAATAAAAGCTCCAAACGGGTCACCATGGAGGCGCTGTGACCCAGAGATTGACGTTTGTGACATTTTGGACTATTGCCTGATGTAAATGGCACAGAGAACCCCAACTGTCATCAATGGCCACCACTGAGCGCCTCCCGCTGGATAACGAGAGGGGCCTTCCATTACCCTTCCGCCAGAGGAGTGTTAACCCCTGACATGCCAATTCCAGTCTGATGGTTACTGCATCCTATTTATTCCTGTCCTATAAAAACACAAAACACGTTCCGCATTATGTGCACAGATTGTATTTTTCACCAACCTCGGTAAATACGTCACCTGCTTGCTATGGGTGACATATCTCCTATACAGAGCCTACATTTCCATGGAAAGTGCTGCGTAACGTCCGCACTAGATAAATACAGAAATAAATGGGAAGTAATAAAAAATAGATCCAGTTATTGTGTGGCGGGGTGAGTGCTGTACACCACAATCCATCTACATTTCCAGCATCAGCAGAACACGGCATTTCCTAATCCTGAAATGGACGGATTTTGTGTTAATTCTCTTATCGCAGGAAAGCAGAGGAGACGGCTCTGCACCGAACAGACAACAAGACAATGGCCAGGCCGCGGACAGAGAGACGGCAGATTATAGAAGCAGAGCTATATGTGACAAGGTGTGATGTCACCTCCCAACAGCTCCCTATATACACCTGACTGTATCATATGTATATGACATGTTCATCTTCTATATAGCTAAATATCTGATATGTCTCCTATAGTATAGTATGTGTTCCCTATGACTTACACCTCCTACCCTATGTGCCCCCTATGCTATGTATCCTCTACCCTATGTGTCCCCTATGCCATGTATCCCCTATCCTATGTGGCCCCTATGCCATGTATCCCCTATCCTATGTGGCCCCTATGCCATGTATCCCCTATCCTATGTGGCCCCTATGCCATGTATCCCCTATCCTATGTGTCCCCTATGCCATGTATCCCCTATCCTATGTGTCCCCCATCCCATGCTACCTCCATACTATGCATCCCCCGTCCCATGTATCCCCTATCCTATGTGTTCCCTATTTCTTGCTTCCCCTATGACATGTACCGTATATCCTATATGTTTCCTATCCCAGTGTTTCTCAACCTTTTTTCAGTTAAGGTACCCTTTAAAAATTATGAACAATGTCGAGGCACTCTTTAAAAAACCAAACTGGTACTGACTAGTATTCCAATGTTTCCCTTCTCCCTCACTTTTTCTACATCACTCAGCTAATGCAACCCCAACACTGATGGATGGGGGGTGGGGTCAAACAAGGATGCTGTGCAGGCAACTGACATCCTCCTTATCATCTCATGATGCCAATGGTCGTTAGGACACTGGCAGCTAGAAGTCTGTAATGTTGCACAATGAAAACCTGTAACTTTGTGTAACTAAAAGGCAGGCTTCATCCACACACCGGCTTGTATACAATTTTCTGGCAATTTTTAGGCATTTTGCAAAGGCACCCCCTGAAGACACCTCAAAGCACCCTGGTTGAAAACAGCTGTGCTCTCCTATGTACCCCATATGATGTGTATCTCCTAAACCCATGTTTCCCCTAGCTGATGTATCCACATTCTATGTATCCCCTATCCCATGTATTGTATATCCTTATGTTACCCCTATTCCATGTATCCCCTATCCTATGTGTCCTCTGTCTCACATATCATCTATTTTATGCATCCTCTATCCTATGTGCATGTATGCCCTATCCTATGTATCCCCTATCCTATATATCTTCTATCCTATCCTCTATCCTATGTATCCCCTATCCTATGTATCCTCTATCCTATGTATCCACTATCCTATGTATCCCCTATCCTATGTATCCCCTATCCTATGTATACCCTATTCTATGTATCCTCTATCCTGTGTATCCCCTATCCTGTGTATCCCCTATCCTGTGTATACCCTATCCTGTGTATCCCCTATCCTGTGTATCCCCTATCCTGTGTATTCCCTATCCTGTGTATCCCCTATCCTGTGTATACCCTATCCTGTGTATCCCCTATCCTGTGTATCCCCTATCCTGTGTATCCCTATCCTGTGTATCCCCTATCCTGTGTATCCCCTATCCTGTGTATCCCCTATCCTGTGTATCCTCTATCCTATGTATCCCTTATCCTATGTATCCTCTATCCTATGTATCCCCTATCCTATGTATCCTCTATCCTATGTATCCCCTATCCTATGTATCCTCTATCCTATGTATCCACTATCCTGTGTATCCCCTATCCTATGTATCCTCTATCCTATGTATCCGCTATCCTGTGTATCCCCTATCCTGTGTATCCCCTATCCTATGTATCCTCTATCCTATGTATCCCCTATCCTATGTATCCTCTATCCTATGTATCCGCTATCCTATGTATCCGCTATCCTATGTATCCGCTATCCTATGTATCCGCTATCCTATGTATCCGCTATCCTATGTATCCCCTATCCTATGTATCCGCTATCCTATGTATCCGCTATCCTATGTATCCACTATCCTATGTATCCTCTATCCTATGTATCCCCTATCCTATGTATACCCTATCCTATGTATCCCCTATCCTATGTATCCTCTATCCTGTGTATCCCCTATCCTGTGTATCCCCTATCCTATGTATCCCCTATCCTATGTATCCCCTATCCTGTGTATCCCCTATCCTGTGTATCCCCTATCCTATGTATCCCCTATCCTATGTATCCTCTATCCTATGTATCCCCTATCCTGTGTATTCCCTATCCTGTGTATCCTCTATCCTATGTATCCTCTATCCTATGTATCCCTTATCCTATGTATCCTCTATCCAATGTATTCCCTATCCTATGTGTCCCATATTCTTTGTATTCAATATTCTATGTATCCTCTAACCCAAGATTCATCTATTTCATGTATCCTCTATTCCAGGGGTAGGCAACCTGGGGCCCTCCAGCTGTTAAAGAACTACAAGTCCCATCATGCCTCTGGGAGTAATTGTAACTGCCAGTCTTGCAAAGCCTCGTGGGAAATGTAGTTCCAAAACATCTGGGGTGAAAAGGTTCGCCATCACTGGCCTAGGCCATCTTTAAGTAGAGCGACAATTCTTTTTTTCAGATCCTCAGAGAGTTCTTTGCCATGAGGTGCCATGTTGAACTTCCAGTGACCAGTATGAGAGAGTGAGAGCGATAACACCAAATTTAACACACCTGCTCCCCATTCACACCTGAGACCTTGTAACACTAACGAGTCACATGAAACCGGGGAGGGAAAATGGCGAATTGGGTCCAATTTTGACATTTTCGCTTAGGGGTGTACTCACTTTTGTTGCCAGCGGTTTAGACATTAATGGCTGTGTGTTGAGTTATTTTGAGGGGACAGCAAATTTACACTGTTATACAAGTTGTACACTCACTACTTTACATTGTAGACAAGTGTCATTTCTTCAGTGTTGTCACATGAAAAGATAGAAGAAAATATTTACAAAAATGTGAGGGGTGTACTCACTTTTGTGAGATACAGTATATGCAATTCGGTGCACAGCTGCCGTGCTGTAGCATTAAAACTGCTATAGAGCGGTCGGCAAGTAAATAGAGAAAGCATCCTTCTGTCATTCTGTACCCTGCATCCGGAAGCAACACTTCCAATCTACACAGGATGCCAATAAATGGCGTACGGTGAATTATACAACACATGCATGTCCACAGAACCACTGGAAACAGATGCAGCATCGTACTGTGCCACCGCATGACCAATTCTGTGGTTCATCTATTGTAGTGAATATTGGCATAGACTAGAATTGTGGATTCACATTTACTACCAATCAATGTTCCTGTCCCATATATCCCTCATCCAATGCCTCCCCTATCCTTATCAGTTATTCTGTTACGTCCATAAAGTAGAATTCTTCATCAGGAATATTCTCCCCTAGGAAAAAAAAGATAACAGAAAAAGCACCCTGCACTTTATCACGGCCCCCTCGTATGGCACACATGGTGGACATGACACCCGTTTGTGTGACACTTTATAGTAGAGTCACATGGCTGATAGTATGTCACCGGATAACGTTACAGGATTATTAGTGAGGTCACTGAGCAGATATCGGGTTCAGGTCTTCTCTGCCATAACACACCACACGGCCAGCACGCCTGTGACATGTGTTAGGTATAGCTGTCTATTAAGCACACCTACCATTCCTTCACCACCAACCCTGCACACACCTACCATTCCTTCACCACCAACGCTGAGCACACCTACCATTCCTTCACCACCAACCCTGAGCACACCTACCATTCCTTCACCACCAACCCTGAGCACACCTACAATTCCTTCACCACCAACCCTGCACACACCTACCATTCCTTCACCACCAACGCTGAGCACACCTACCATTCCTTCACCACCAACCCTGAGCACACCTACCATTCCTTCATCACCAACCCTGAGCACACCTACCATCCCCTCACCACCAACCCTGCACACACCTACCATTCCTTCACCACCAATGCTGAGCACACCTACCATTCCTTCACCACCAACCCTGAGCACACCTACCATCCTCTCACCACCAACCCTGCACACACCTACAATTCCTTCACCACCAACCCTACACACACACCTACCATTCCTTTACCACCAACCCTGCACACACCTACCACTCCTTCACCACCAACCCTGAGCACACCTACCATTCCTTCACCACCAACGCTGAGCACACCTACCATTCCTTTACCACCAACCCTGAGCACACCTACCATCCTCTCACCACCAACCCTGCACACACCTACAATTCCTTCACCACCAACCCTGTGCACACCTACCATCCCCTCACCACCAACCCTGCACACACCTACCCTTCCTTCACCACCAACCCTGAGCACACCTACCATCCCCTCACCACCAACCCTGCACACACCAACCCTTCCTTCACCACCAACCCTGAGCACACCTACCATCCTCTCACCACCAACCCTGCACACACCTACAATTCCTTCACCACCAACCCTGTGCACACCTACCATCCCCTCACCACCAACCCTGCACACACCTACCCTTCCTTCACCACCAACCCTGAGCACACCTACCATCCCCTCACCACCAACCCTGCACACACCTACCCTTCCTTCACCACCAACCCTGAGCACACCTACCATCCTCTCACCACCAACCCTGCACACACCTACAATTCCTTCACCACCAACCCTGTGCACATCTACCATCCCCTCACCACCAACCCTGAGCATACCTACCATCCCCTCACCACCAACCCTGAGCACACCTACCATTCCCTCACCACTAAGCCTGCGCACACCTACAATTCCTTCACCACCAACCCTGTGCACATCTACCATTCCCTCACCACCAACCCTACACACACCTACCATTCCCTTACCACCAACCATGAGCACACCTACCACCCCCTCACCACCAACCCTACACACACCTACCATTCCCTTACCACCAACCCTGAGCACACTTACCATCACCTCACCGCCAAACCTGAGCACACCTACCCTCTCCTCACCACCAAGCCTGAGCACACCTACCATCCTCTTGCTGCCAATCCTGTACATACATACCATCCCCTCATCGCCAACCCTACACATAACTAACATCCCTTCACCACCAACCCTGCGCACACCTACCATTCTCTCATCACCAACCCTGCATACACCTACCATCCCCTCTCCACCAATCCTGTACATACCTACCATCTTCTCACCACCAACCCTGCAGACATCTACCATTCCCTTACCACCAACCCTGAGCACACCTACCATTCTCTCACCACCAACCCTGCATACACCTACCATCCCCTCTCCACCAATCCTGTACATACCCACCATCTCCTCACCAACAACCCTGCACACACCTACCATTCCTTCACCACCAACCCTGAGCACAACTACCATTTCCTTACCACCAACCCTAAGCACACCTACCATCCCCTCAACCACAGCCCTGCATACACCTACCATCCCCTCACCACCAATCCTGCACACACTTACCATTCCTTCACCATTAACCCTGCGCACTCTAATGCCGCGTACACACGAGCGGACTTGCCAACGGGCCAATCCTGTACATACCTACCATCTCCTCACCACCAACCCTGTACACAACTACCATCCCCTCACCACCAACCCTGAACACATCTACCATTCCCTCACCATCAACCCTGCACACACCTACCATTCCTTCATCACCAACTCTGAGCACACCTACCATTCCCTCACCACCAATCCTGTGCACACTTACCATTCCTTCATCCCCAAGTCTGAGCACACCTACCATTCCCTTACCACCAACCCTACACACACCTACCATTCCTTCACCACCAACCCTGAACACACCTACCATTCCTTCACCAGTAACCTTGAAAAATCCTACCATTTCTTCACCACCAACCCTGGGCACACCTGCCATCCCCTCACCACCAACCCCTGAGCACACCTACCATTCTTTCACCACCAACCCTGCATACTCCTACCATTCCCTCACCACCAACCCTGAGCACACCTACCATTCCCCCCCACCGTCGATCCTTTACATACCTGCCATTCCCTCATAGCCAACCCTACATATAACTACCATCCCTTCACCACCAACCCTGCATACACCTACCATCCCCTCACCAGCAACCTTGAGTATACCTACCATTCCCTCACCACCAACCCTGCACACACCTAACATTTGCCATCAATGACCGTCCCTGTGACCCCCCCCCCCCAAATGTGGGCACTGTTGACTGACCACAGCTTTAATTATCAGTTCTGGCCTCTGTAACCTCCAGGTGTGGTCCATACTGACTGACCACACCCATTTTTATCTATGCCGGTCCTTGAATCCTGCCATTGTGGTCCCTGCTTACTAACCACCACCATCATTAGCTTTGCTATTCCCTGTCACCTCTCACTGTGGTCCTTGCTGACTGACCACAGCCTTAATTATTAATTCTGGCCCCTGTGACCTCCCACTGTGGTCCCTGCTTTTTGACCACAGCCATCATTATCTATAACAGTCCCTGTGTCCCCCCACCGTCTTCCCTGTTGACTGAGTACAGCCATCACTATCAAGGCCCGTCCTTGTGACGCCCTGTTGTGTTCCCGATAGACTGACCACAGCCATCATTATCAAGGCCAGTCCTTGTGACCCCCTACTGTGTTCCATGTAGACTGACCACAGCCATTATTATCAATGCCAGTCCCTGTGACCCCCCCATTGTGTTCCCTGTAGACTAACCATAGTCATCATTATCAAGGCCAGTCCCTCTGACCCCCTATTGTTTTCCCTGTAGACTGACCACAGCCATCATTATCAAGGCCAGTCCCTGTGACCCCCTATTGTGTTCCCTGTAGACTGACCACAGCCATCATTATCAAGGCCGGTCCTTGTGACCTCCTATTGTGTTCCTTGTAGACTGACCACAGCCATCATTATCAAGGCCAGTCCATGTGACCCCCGATTGTGTTCCCTGTACACTGACCACAGCCATCATTATCAAGGCCTGTCCTTGTGACCTCCTATTGTGTTCCTTATAGACTGACCACAG
Organism: Aquarana catesbeiana; assembly: GCF_042186555.1. Classification (NCBI taxonomy): domain Eukaryota; kingdom Metazoa; phylum Chordata; class Amphibia; order Anura; family Ranidae; genus Aquarana; species Aquarana catesbeiana. Next base: position 17,610,095 of record NC_133330.1, on the reverse strand, counting down.
CCATCATTATCAAGGCCAGTCCCTGTGACCCCCTATTGTGTTCCCTGTAGACTGACCACAGCCATCATTATCAAGGCCGGTCCTTGTGACCCCCCATTGTGTTCCTTGTAGACTGACCACAGCCATCATTATCAAGGCCAGTCCATGTGACCCCCGATTGTGTTCCCTGTACACTGACCACAGCCATCATTATCAAGGCCGGTCCTTGTGACCTCCTATTGTGTTCCTTGTAGACTAACCACAGCCATCATTATTAAGGCCGGTCCCTGAGACCCCCTATTGTGTTCCCTGTACACTGACCACAGCCATCATTATCAAGGCCAGTCCATGTGACCCCCTATTTTGTTCCCTGTAGACTGACCACAGCCATCATTATCAAGGCCAGTCCCTGTGACCCCCTATGGTGTTCTCTGTAGACTGGCCACAGCCTTCATTATCAAGGCCAGTCCCTGTGACCCTGTATGGTGTTTTTCCTGTAGACTGACCACAGCCATCATTATCAAGGCCAGTCCCTGTGACCCCCTATTGTGTTCCCTGTAAACTGACCACAGCCATCATTATCTATATCAGTCCTTGTGTCCTCTCACTCTGATTGCTGCAACTGCCAGGCGGTCCAGGACACCCCATTGTTCTGTACAGATGCACCCTAATAATAGCGGCTGACTTTGTATTTTCAGAGCTTTTGTTGAATGTTTGTTTGAGATTTGGCAGAAGCCTTTCCTGCAGAATCTGTGTGATTGTTGAGTCTTCATTTGTGCCCCGGATGGTGACAATCTGCTGATTGTGTGCGGAGGAGGAAGACGAATACAAATTTCTGCAATCAAATTTGTTTTATTATCTCTGCTGAGTGCTTTGAATTAAAACTGATTTCTTAGCCGTTGCCACCCCTGCAATCCGGGAAGGTGAATGAAGTTACCCTTCCGTCATAAGACAGCCCAGCGGGATGCATCCTGTCCACTTCAAAGAGCTGGGCGGCAGCACCTACACATGGCAGCCAGAGACAATGGCATGAATAGAAGAGCAGAGTAATTATAGCACAGTGACTCTCTGAATGGAAGCACAATTCATAGATTATCAGTACAGATCCAAGCACTGCACTCCTTCCCTACCGCCATGCACAGCGACCAAACACTGAGTGCACCACCCTCCCTGCCAGGGGAACTGCTAGACAGGCAGCCATACAGCCAAAAAACACGAAATGTTGTACCCCATACTGAGGATCGAGAAGCAGGCCAAAAATAAAGGAATATAATACCCCAGTGAGGCATCAACCTGTTTACTCTCCCATATCCCCAATGATGGGAGGACACAGGAGAGGGAGAGCGGCGACATCCCCCTCCTCCCGCCACTCACCGGTGTCTCTCGGGCTTACCATTTCTGAGAAACCAACCAACGGCTGGCTGGTCACAGGGGAGGTAAAAGACTAGATCTTCTTTGATTGCCTCTATGGCCTTGGAGGTCCGGAGCGACATCGTGACGTCACTTTCACTCCAGGTTGGAAGTAAACATTTATTTTTTAAGCAAAACATGGAAAAAAAATGTTTTTTGATCTTTTGCTTTCAAAGGTAAAGAAGAGATTTGGGGGTCTTTTTGACCCCATATCTCTCCATAAAGAGGACCTTTCATCCTTATTTCTATTACAAGGGATGTTTACATTTCTTGTAATTGGAATAAAAGTGATCACAAAAAAAATGGGACAGTGCAAGAGTAAAAAATAAATAAGATTTTTTTTTTTTTAAACACCCCGATCCCTCTGTGCTTTTGCGCTAAAGAGAACGCATACGTAAGTCGCGCACACACATGTAAACGGTGTTCGCACCATACATGTGAGGTATCGCCACTAACGTTAGAGCGAGAGCAATATTCTACAGCTAGACCACCTCTGTAACTCTAAACAGGTAACCTGTAAAAGCATTTAAATCAACGCCAATGGAGATTTTTAAGTATCGCAGTTTGTCACCATTCCACGAGCATGCACAATTTTAAATCATCTTTCACCGTATACAAAAAAATTGGGGTATATATGGTGTTTTGTATTTTTTTACAATTTATTAAAATATATTGGTTCCCAAAATACTGTATATACTCGAGTATAAGCCGACACGAATATAAGCCGAGGTACCTAATTTTACCACATAAAACTAGGAAAACATATTGACTCGAGTATAAGCCTAGGGTTGGAAATGCAGCAGCTACTGGTAAACAATGCCCATCAGCATCCTCACTGTGCCCATTTGCAGCCTCACTGTGCCCATTAGCAGCCTCACTGTGCCCATCTGCAGCCTCACTGTGCCCATTAGCAGCCTCACTGTGCCCATCTGCAGCCTCACTGTGCCCATCTGCAGCCTCACTGTGCCCACCTGTACCTTTGATTACAAACAGCGGGTGTCTCCCGCTGTCATGCAACTGCAGTCTTAGTTCGGCGGCCATCCACTGTAACAAAGCCCTGCCTCCTCCTCATCCGTGATAGACGGAACACTGATTCAGTTTCCCAGCATTGCATCAGTGTTCAGTGTTCAGTCTATCACGGATGAGGAGGAGGCCGGGCTTTGTTACAGTGGACGGCTGCTGAACAGTTAAGGCTGCATGACACAGTGGGAGATCCTCACTCGAGTATAAGCCAAGGGGGGCTTTTTCAGCATAAAAAATGTGCTGAAAAAGTCGGCTTATACTCGAGTATATACAGTAATTGCGCTTGAAAAACCACTGTGCAAATACCGTGTGACATAAAAAATTGCAATGATTGCCATTTTATTCCCTAGGGTCTCTATATATAATATTTGGGGGTTATAAGTAAATTTTCTAGCAAAAAATACTGATTTAACCTTGTAAACAAAAAGTGCCAGAAAAGGTCTGGTCTTCAAGTAGTTAATCACAGAGTACACAGATTTCAGCAAACACAGCAGCCATCAGCACAAGGGACACTTTTCATTCATTGTAGGTTCCGTCCCTGGTGCAGATTTTAATAGATTTCATCTTAAATGTCCGCGCACTGGCACAAAGCTGACCTCTGAAAATATTAGTTGGCTCGTTGTCATGCTGACCCTCAATCTTCTAAAGAAACACGGAGGACATCATTACTGACCTCTGAAAATATTAGTTGGATAGCTGTCATGATGACCCTCAATCTTCTAAAGAAACACGGAGGACATCATTACTGACCTCTGAAAATATTAGTTGGATAGTTGTCATGATGACCCTCAATCCTCTAAAGAAACATGAAGGATGTCATAACTGACCTCTGAAAATATTAGTTGGATAGTTGTCATGCTGACCCTCAATCCTCTAAAGAAACATGGAGGATGTCATTGTTGACCCCTGAAAATAATATTTGCCTCGTTGTAATGATGACCCTCTATCCCCTAAAGAAACATGGAGAACATCATTTCTGACCTCTGAAAATGTTAGATGCCTGGTTGTCATGACCCAATCCTTCTAAGACACATGGAGAATATCAATGATGGTTATCAATGACCCACTGAATTAAATTTGATTCACTAACCTGGAACAAATCTGTAGATAAGAAATTCTGACTTTTCTCCAACTTTCCTAAGCTTCATACTTGTTCCAGGTCAGTGATTAGAAAAATTGGAGCCAGAAAATAAGCATAGCAGCCAGGCATCTAGCATTTAAAGAAGGAAGTTACCGCCCCCTGAATTCATCTGATTACACAAACATGGCATAACATAAGCATTGACTGGAATAAATAAGTGGGATCCTACCTCCAGCAGGTGAGGAGTTGGGTTGAAGCCACACATATTGCACACTTGTTTTTTACACGACGTGCAGCTGTTGTAATTGGCGGGCTCAGCGGATCCCACGTTAAGTTCTGTTTTACACAATGGGCACATGACTTTCGGCACTTCCTTTGGCTTGACATGGTCAATCTTCCCCGACTTGTGAAGAGGGGAGCTCTCTGTTCTGCTAGGTATGGCAGAAGCTGGTCCCTGGCCTTTCGTGCCAATGTCCTTGCTGGCATCACTGAAGACAATTTTTGGAGACACTTTGCTTGGGGACGCCTGGCTCTGCGGGGTGGTTTCAGGGACAGAGATGAGTGTGCTTGCCTGGTTCAGGAGGGAGGCTCCAAAGCCAAACAGTTTACCAGTGAGCCCCTCCTGACTTTGATCCTGGGGCCCGTGGGAGGAAGGAGCAGGGGTTTTTGCTGGAGAACTTCCTGGAGTTTTTCTCTGCTCTGCCGGTGATGGTTTCATCTGAGGTTGTTGAGAACTCCTCTGAACGTCCTGGGGGACAGTCGGTTTTGGATGTCCTTGGTTGGTTTGTTCTCTTGGGTGGGTAGGTTGAGGTTTTCCTTGCTGACTTGACATAGCTGAACTGTGAAGGCTATCCATCGGCATGGTCCCCAGAGAAGTTTCCGACACACTTCTCATCTGGGACTTGTGTGCAGTTTGGGGCTTGTGGTGCATTTGTTGTTGGGTTTGGGAGAGTGGGATACTCTGCGCATGTGGCTTTTGCTGTACTTGTTGTGAATAGGGGGGCTTTTGCTGAAGATTGCTGAGAATGGGATCATGGGACTGAGCTGGCGGCGGCCCCTGTTGCTGAGAGTGCGGCTGAGTGCGTTGCTGCGGTGGGGTTTGCGGCTGCTGAAGCTTTTGGGGTTGCATATGGTGCTGCAGTTGAGGCTGGGAAGGAGGCTGCGATTGGGGCTGCGGTGGGGAATGGGACAGCGGTAGCTGATGAAGCGACTGGGACAGGGTTGGAGGTTTCGCTTGTTTGGCTGGAGACTGAGAAGGAGACAGAGGAGAGTGCAGTTGCTGCTGACTCTTTGATCTTGTTGCCGTTTTCATATCCATCCCCAGAGCCCTCTGCATCTGGCAGTTCAGGCACAGCCATTCTTTCACCTGTGGAGAGAACACAGAAGAGTTAGCCACCTTTCAAGTCTGAGGATCCATTCTATGCTTCCTACTGAGCCTGTCAGAGAGGATGATTGTGGGCGAAAGAGAGCAGCAACTAGCAGGGACTGAAGGCTGAAATGGGGTCCCTGAATGTAACGGTGGAACCTGAGGGCCTTCCATACGTCTTTCCTGTTCTAGTGGAAGCTTTTGTTGACCTGTCTTTTACCAGGAGAACATCAGGTCCTTCTCATTTACAGAAAACATGACAGGCCCAAAGACAACAATGATATTCTGACAAAACAATCTATACCAGCTATTCTCAACCAGGTTTCCACCGGTTTGCTACTTTCTTGAGCTGTGGCTGATTGATCTCCATTGTTTATAGAGTCTACATGGTTCCGGACCCAACGCCACTTGGCTCAGTCAGAAGCAAGCCACCAGTGATCTTTTTAGCTATCATTCTGACCACTACTTTAAAAGGGGCTTTCCTCCCACTGACTATCAGTGTAAGCGATATTTTTCCCACTGACCCCAGTGAATTGATTTTTGCAGGGGTTCCCCAACACCTGAAAATTATTTCAAAGTTTCCTATAAGGAACTATATAACTTTTGCGCAAACCAATCAATATACGCTTATTGCCTTTTTGTTTACCAAAAATGTGTAGCAGAATACATTTTGGCCTAAACTGATGAAGACATTTGATCTTTTAATTTTTTTTTTTATTGGATATGTATTATAGAAATTATTATAGAAAGTAAAAAATATTGTTTTTTTGTTTATAGCGCAAAAAATAAAAACTGCAAAAGGTGATCAAATGCCACCAAAAGAAAGCTCTATTTGTGGGGAAAATAGGACATACATTTTATTTGGGTACCGCAGTGCCGCATCGCAAAAAATGGCCTGGTCATGAAGAGGGGTAAACATTCCGGAGGGCAAGTGGTTAAGGCTTATTGCCAAATCATAGCCAATGGTATGATTAAGGCTTATTGGCGAAACGCGTAAGCCACTGTACTTTTATGCTCCACTCGATAAAGTGACTTTTTCGGAAGGACGAGTTGCCGGGTCTTCGCTTTATACCTCCATTATCCAACTTTAGCCAGAGCTGCACAGTGTGTTTAAATCTACAGGCACCCCTTACCCGCATAGGAAGTTTTTCAGTAAAGGTGAACTGACCCTTTAACCAGTAGTGGCCGCTCTATTAGGGGCGCAGGGGCGCCACCCCGCGCGCCTGACCCAGGGAGCCGGACGCATGGATTTCAATGGGGTTTTTTTCTCTTTAGAAGCACATGATTGGAGCCTAAGGCTCTAATTGGCTTTAAAAAAAGGGTGGGCTCGGGGCGCAGAGCACTGTGCCCTGAGCCAACCCAGTTGTGTGACAATAGCGAATTAATATTTGCTAATGTCTTCCTGCTTCTCCTCCCGGCCAATGAGAAAGCGGGTTCTAAGACCCGATTGGCCAGGGAGTCTTAGTCTGCCGTCCCTTCCCAAAATATTGAGCACTATGGAGAGAGAGAAGTATGGGGGGGGAGTAGGGGGGGCAGAAGGAAGAAAAATGGGGGGGTGACGAAGGAAGGGAGAGAGAGAGGGGAGGAGATGAAAGGGGGGGCAGAATAAGGGGGTGAAGGAAAATAAGCTGGAGAAGGGGATCAGGTTCCGGTGCGGAGCGGGGAGACGCACTGACGCCCTTCCGGTGTGCTATTCCTCTCTGCTCCGCTCTCCTCTGAACACTCAGCCACATTCTGTTGATAAATGAAATATTTGCCCCCCGGGAGACTCTCTGTGACACAATCATGTCTGAATTAAGTTAATTAAAGAGGCTGTGTGGAAAGAAGAAGGCTTGTGATTATTGGAATCCCCGGGACACCCCGCGCCGCCACAAATATTGACATATAATACAGTTTACGGGATAATCAGCATCTCTCACACACCGCGGTATGATAAGCAGGACAAATAGAACAGGTCTATGAAGTCATAGGTAGAATTTGGCCACACTGGTCACAGCTATGACATCACATTATCCCAGAATACAGCGTAGTGCTAAGAACTGTACAGTCACTGCGAGTAGCACCAAACATAGCATTGTGGGAGGGGCAGAGACACAAACTACTGCAGGAAATCTCACCATTGTGGAAGGGGCAGAGACATAAACTACTGCAGCAAATCTCAGCATTGTGGGTGGGGCAGAGACACAAACTACTGAGGGGAAATCTCACCATTGTGGGAGGGGCAGAGACACAAACTACTGCAGGAAATCTCACCATTGTGGGAGGGGCAGAGACACAAACTACTGCAGGAAATCTCACCATTATGGGAGGGGCAGAGACACAAACTACTGCAGAAAATGTCTCCATTGTGGGAGGGGTGGAGACACAAACTACTGCAGGAAATCTCACCAATGTGGGAGGAGCAGAGACACAAACTACTGTGGGAAATCCCATAATTGTGGGAGGGGCAGAGACATAAACTACTGCAGGGAAACCTCACCATTGTGGGAGGGGCAGAGACACAAACTACTGCAGGGAAATTCCATAATTGTGGGAGGGGCAGAGACATAAACTACTGCAGGGAAATCTCACCATTGTGGGAGGGGCAGAGACACAAACTACTGCAGGGAAATCTCACCATTGTGGGAGGGGCAGAGACACAAACTACTGCAGGGAAATCTCACCATTGTGGGAGGGGCAGAGACACAAACTACTGCAGGGAAATATCTCCATTGTGGGAGGGGCAGAGACACAAACTACTGCAGGAAAACCTCATCATTGTGGGAGGGGCAGAGACACAAACTACGGCAGGAAAACCTCATCATTGTGGGAGGGGCAGAGACACAAACTACTGCAGGGAAATCTCACCATTGTGGGAGGGGCAGAGACACAAAACTACTGCAGGGAAATCTCACCATTGTGGGAGGGGCAGAGACACAAACTACTGCAGGGAAATATCTCCATTGTGGGAGGGGCAGAGACACAAACTACTGCAGGAAATCGCACCATTGTGGGAGGGGCAGAGACACAAACTACTGGAGAAAATCTCACCGTTGTGGGAGAGGCAGAGATACAATCTACTGCAGGAAATCCCTCATTGTGGGAGGGGCAAAGACACAAACTACTGCAGTAAATCTCACCATTGTGGGAGGGGCAAAGACACAAACTACTGCAGTAAATCTCACCATTGTGGGAGGGGCAGAGACACAAACTACTGCAGGGAAATCTCACAGTTAAAATTACTGCCCATCTGAAGAGAGATAAATATGGAATTCAGGAGGCAATCAGTTCCATCTGGGGCACTAAGAACAGTAGTAAAGGCCGTGAAAGTCTCCAGATTTCATTATTTCGGTGTAATGCGGCTGGTTAACCCCCTGTAATCTTTTATGTGGTTTCCGCTAGATGCAAGTTTGTAACAGATCACTATAACCAATAACCCCCCGGCTAATACTATGCGGTCACAATGACTGTCCAATGTGACAGCCCCAAATACAGCAGAAGGTTACCATGTCATCATGAACATGGATAACCACAGATATCCGCAATGTCACATCAATAAGTGCTGCAGAAAGACTGCAAGATGGTGGCTCAGATTACACATTTCCATTTACAGAAATTCCATTCCCGCTAGACCTGAGAAGGCTCATTTACCATCATGTAATAATCCATGTACCACCAGACCCTGCAATGTCGTCACCCACACAAACCTCATATGACAACTCAGTGGGGTTCGCTTACTAAAACTGGAGCGTACAAAATCTGGTGCAGCTGTGCATGGTAGCCAATCAGCTTCCAGGTTTTTTTAGTCAATGCTTAATTGAACAAGCTGAAGTTAGAAGCTGATTGGCTACCATGCACAGCTGCACCAGATTTTGCACTCTCCAATTTATGAACCCCAGTGTGTCCCATGGCCTGGCCCCATATCCTCACCGTGCACGGCACACTAAAGAGCACCTGTCAATCACAAAACACATAATAAGACTATATATCGGAGGGAGTTTACACCATGGATTTCCTCATAAGTCATTAACTGCCCCTGACCTCCGAGATCTCGCCCCCATACACGCTGCTTGCTGTTTCCTACATCTGGCTGCAATGTCAGACTTCTGAAAATAGAATTCTGTGTCAGTACACACAATAGATGTCCGCTGTCTGTGCAGGAGGTTTTGTAGTTATGAGTTTGAGGCTGGGTTCGCACTGTGCCAATTATATGTGGGTTTCCCTGCATTGCAATTTGCATGTCAGGAGACATGCAGGTTCCCACAGGTTCACAGAAGAGTCCTGTGCATCTTCTGGTCCGTTTCAGGTCCGACTACAGCCAAAAATTCGAGCCTGATTCATCTCCGAAACGGAGAACAGGTACGCACCAGACCCCTCCGCACGGCAGTGTGGACCCAGCCTTAAGGATTGGGGAATATCTGCAGATCAGCAGGAGTAACCGCAGCTAACAGAACTGTACGGAAACGCACTGATAACGAGCTTGTGATGCGTCCTAAAGATGCATAGCGGGAAATTAGATCTGTGTTGGAAGTGTGTTTCCTATAGCTGGATGATCTCAATGTCAACGAATAGACCCCAACGTCAATGGACAGATCCCGATATTTATGGATAGATCCCAATGTTTATGGATAGCTCCCAATGTCTATGGATAGATCCCAATGTTTATGGATAGCTCCCAATGTCTATGGATAGATCCCAATGTTTATGGATAGATCCCAATGTCAATGGATAGATCCCAATGTCTATGGATAGATCCCAATGTTTATGGATAGATCCCAATGTCTATGGATAGATCCCAATGTCTATGGATAGATCCCAATGTTTATGGATAGATCCCAATGTCAATGGACAGATCCCAATGTTAATGGATAGATCCCAATGTATATGGATAGATCCCAATGTCAGTGGACAGATCCCAATGTTTATGGATAGCTCCCAATGTCAATGGACAGATCCCAATGTTAATGGATAGATCCCAATGTCTATGGATAGATCCCAATGTCAATGGACAGATCCCAACGTTTATGGATAGATCCCAATGTCAATGGACAGATCCCAATGTTTATGGATAGCTCCCAATGTCAATGGACAGATCCCAATGTTTATGGATAGATCTCAATGACTATGGATAGATCCCAATGTCAATGGACAGATCCCAATGTTTATGGATAGATCTCAATGTCTATGGATAGATCCCAATGTCAATGGACAGACCCAATGTCTATAGGCAGGCCCCAATGCTTACGGAAACAGCACAATGATTAAAAACAGACTCAACATCTATGGACAGACCCCGAAATCTATGGATGAACTCCAATGTCAGTGAACACACCTCAGTGTTTATGGTAAGACCCAATGTCTATAGGCAGACCCCAATGCTTACGGAAGCAGAGCAATGTTTATAAAGAGCTCAACAGCTTTAGACAAACCCCAATAACTATGGATGAACCCCAATGTTGACTGCAAGATGGCGGCTCAGATTACACATGTTTATAGGCAGACCCCAATGTTTACGGAAGCAGAGCAATGTTTATAAACATGAAATATGAAATGTGTGTTATGGGCGCAAAAATATAAATCTATAAAAATGTGGAAATGTGTCTTTAAGTAGCGGATCTGCTGTGGTCATAGATACACCACCAATAATGTGAGGAGAACAATATTACAGTAAAATGGATAACTGCAATGACCCTAAATTTTATATATATATATATATATATATATATATATATATATATATATATATATATATATATATATATCTTACCACATATCTAAAACAGTGAATAGTATTCATCAATAATCCATCAATAGTTAATCACAAAATCAATCAAGTGCATATTTAGTGAACTACAATAATAGAGGGAAAATTATTTTTTCCTTAATATAAAATATTGGTGAATAAATGAAAATCATTTGTTTAACAAAAGGACAGTCCCAGTATTCCTCTTCAAGAACATGTTATCCGAATCCCACGTGCACAAATCCACATCCGTGATTGGAAAACTTCCACCAATTCGTGAGACACCACCACCTTCTAAAATGAACACTGACCAGAAACAAAATAAAAAGACCCCTTTGATTTATGCCTGGGTTAACCACTCCACTCATATAAATATATCTGCCAGTCATCAATCACTCCATGCATCTCCACATTGGTTGATCTCAGGATCTCATAGAAAGCAAACAGCCATCATTGCGCAACATATTATGCTTTATTCCCTCAATAAAATAGATGTAAAAGATTTTCACTCACGAATATAGTACCTATAGATCTGCACTGAGTATTTCCAGTGATACTTTTGGGGCTAACATGCGGCGTTCCTTCTCCCAGGATCGGCGTGCGATCCAAGCCTCGATATGGTGCGGGTTGGGACAGGAAGTGACGTCGGCATTACCCAGAAGCCTCTACGCATTTTGCATCCAATCATGCATCTTCAGGAAGCTAGAGCCACCATCTTAGTTTAGGTATTAATGCCCTTACTGCCGATTAATTGGCCAATCAATTCGCCACAAAACCGGAAGTACATTTACCGCCATCTTAATTACTGGTGTTCTATGTCTTTTCTTAGATCTAATAGTTTCCTCCTTTCCCCATATCTCCTTTTCCTATAAAACCAGAACTTAATGCCCCAGTTAGTGCTCATCTGTTCCTTATCTATATTGTTGTGCATTAAATGTATACTCGCCCCAAAGGGATGGCTGGAAGGACCTTACAATCTCAGCATATATCATACTTTACAAATCATTAAAACTTTAATACAAATTTAATAAAACTGTCAAAAATCAATACATTATAAAAAAGGGGTTTTGACAGTTTTATTAAATTTGTATTAAAGTTTTAATTGAGTTTTGAAGTTTTAATGAATTATTTTCCCTATATTATTTTAGTTCACTAAATACGCACTTGATTGATTTTATGATTAATTATTGTTGGATTATTGATGAATATTATTCACTGTTTTAGATATGTGGTAAGATATATATATATATATATATATATATATATATATATATCATTTAGGGTCAGCGCAGTTATCCTTTTTACTGTAATGATGTTTATAAACAGACTCAACAGCTTTAGACAAACCCCAATATCTATGGATGAACTCCAATGTTGGAAAGACCCCAATGTTTATGGACAGACCCAATGCCTATAGGCAGACCCCAACGTTTACGGAAGCACCGCAATGATTATAAACAGACTAAACATCTATAGACAGACCCCAATAGCTATTGATGGACCCCAATGTTGATAGACAGACCCCAATGTTGATAGACAGACCCCAATGTTTATGGACAGACCCATTGTCTATAGACAGACCCCAATGTTTATGGACAGACCCATTGTCTATAGGCAGACCCCAATGTTTATGGACAGACCCATTGTCTATAGGCAGACCCCAATGTTTACGGAAGCAGCGCAATGGTTATAAACACTCAACATCTACAGACAGACCTTGACATCTATGGATGAACCACAATGTTTATGGACAGACCCAATATCTATAGGCAGACCCAATGTTTATGGAAGCAGCGCAATGATTATAAACAGGCTCAACAGCTATAGACAAACCCCAACATCTATGGATGAACAACAATGTTTATGGACAGACTTGACGTCTATAGACAGAACCCGATATTTATGGATGACCCCCAGTGTTAAGGACAGACCCCAATGTTTATGGACAGACCCAATGCTTAGAGGAAGACCCCAATGCTTATGGAAGCAGCGCAATGATTATAAAGAGACTCAACATCTATAGACAAACCCCAACATCTATGGATAAACCCCAATGTTGATGGACAGACCTCAATGTTTATGGACAGACCCAATGTCTATAGGCAGGCCCCAATGTTTAAGGAAGCAGCGCAATGATTATAAACAGACTTACGCCGACATCTATGGATGGACCCCCAATGTTGATGGACAGACCCCCAATGTCAATGGACAGACCCCAATGTTTATGGAAGCAGTGCAAGGATTATAAACAGATTCAACATCTATAGACAGACCCTGATACCTATTGATGGAGCCCAATGTTGAGGGACAGACCCCAATGTCTATGAAGAGATTCCAATGTCAATGGACAGACACCAACGTCCATGGGCACTCCCTAATGTCTGTGGATTGATCTCAATGTCTATGAATGGGCCCCAATGTCTATAGACAGAGCCCCAATATTTATGGACAGCCCCAATATTCTTGGAAAGACCCCAATGTCTATTGGCAGAACTATAATGTTTAAGAACACACGCAAATGTCAATGAACAGAACTCAATATCTATGGATGGGCCCCAATTTCATTACCAGTGTACAGCCAGTCTGTGCTATCACATGACCCATACATCATGGCAGTTGATAGAGGAGAATGCATGCAGAAGTAGAAGGACGTGTTGATGAGAGGCATCCATCTCCTCCCCTGTGCTTTTAGACTGCTGCGCAGTTCTGATGGCCAATCATGTAATATAAGACAATCCCATCGCTGTATTCTGTAACTATTTATATCCACATGAATATTTTATTCATCACACTTGGCACATGTCAAGGCGGACACAGGCAGATTATTCAAAGGAAAATAGATTTCATTACACAGAAGGTTAAAGTAAAACACCAAAGACATTTCCAGGGACAAATCTCTCTTGTTTTGCCCCTGGACGCTTGGGACTTTGCATTTAATGCTGCCATGTGAGGGCTAATCATCCATTGTTCCTGCTCAAAACGTGAAAGAGATTTCAGCGGCCCCCCGATGTGCCTTAGTCATCCACGTGACATCTTTTCCACTCAAAATTTGTGTTGCATCGGAGTTCCCTGCCTGGGCACATCCAGATTACAATCAATGTTCATTGATAACTCTGAGGAGCCGCTCTGACTGAACGCCACTCTCCATGGGCACGGAGTAATTAGCGCTGACGTCTGCACTGAACAATCAATGCGAGTGGGCGCAACTGCGTAAATCACATCACCTTTCCACTGCACCGCTGTTGTTGGAAAACGTCTGATTTTTTACATTTCCCTCTAAGCAAATTTGCCACATTTGAGAAGCGCCGCTATATTCCCTGGCATGCCTCAATAAAGGGTCTTCTGCTGGGTGACCTCCTCGTTATCTGCTCGTTAGACTGTTATGTCCAGAGCGGTGTGTGACTCATAAAATACAGAGTGCAATACTGTACTGTATATCTGGGCAATGTCTAAATGGTGTTAAAATGCCCTGATGCAAGGCCTTATAATGAATGATCATAATTATGGAGGAATACGCTGCCCAGAAATGTATAGTCAACACATGGAGAGCACCCAGAGCCAATCATTCAGGCCAGGAGCAAAGCTGATTCCTCATTGGCTCCTCAGTGAACATACAGATGCTGAATGTCAAACACAAGGCCTGTGGCCCGAATCCAGCCCACCAGGCCATTTCATGTGGCCCTCAGACCTCTCCAGCAATTGTGGCACCCTCCTCATGCAGCCAAAGGGAGGCTTGTCTCTACCCCCACCTCCCTCGTCTCAGCAGTCAGCAGCAGAGAGAAAGACAGAACTCCTCCTGCAGGTCCTACGCCTCTCTGTGCAGCCCAGGCAATCACTTGTCTCCACCTCAGCATTCAGCAGACTGCAGCAACTGACTCCAGCCCTCCTCTGGTCCTCCTCCAGACCTTGTACTATCTGCTTCCCAGCTCTGCCCCCACCTAATTCCCAGCTGTATCAGCACATGGTAACGGGGTGCACTGTGATGTAAGGGAGGGTGGAGGACTCTTAACATCTGATGTAAAGGGATGGTTGCTCAGGACATCTAGTCTTACAGATACAACCAACCCTTTGAGGGCGACCATAATGAGGACCACAATGAAGCTGAGTTAATATAAGCTCTGCTATCCCCAATGGTCATCATCATCATCAGAGAGTTGGACAGAACTCCTCCTGCTGGTCCTGCCCCTCTCTCTGCAACCCCTTGTCTCGACCTCAGCATTCAGCAGACTCCAGCAACTGACTCCAGCCCTCCTCCAGACCCTGCACTTTCTGCTTCTCAGCTCCATCCCCAGCTAATTCCCAGCAGCAGCACATCCCAAATGGTCATCATCATAAGTAATAGCTCTCTAGACTGTCAATTACTAGCCTGACCCACCCACCACCCTGACATCAGTGAAAACCGCTGGCATGATGTGGTAAATGTGCAGATACAGTATGTGTGCTTCTAATGCAAAAAATCTGTAATAAAGTTTCAGAAAAAAATAAGAATTTTTTTGGTTTTCTAAGGGAAATTGTATACCAATGTGTATTTATGAGAGTTATTTTGTGTTTTTTTCCTAGTTTTTTGTTTCTTTATAGTACCTCGCATTTCCAAAGGTACAGGGCTTTAAGGCTGATTTTAGCCCTGAAGTGTATGGACTGGGGTTGACCTGAGGTCTTAAGTGCATGGGTGCCTTGAGGATAATCTGAGGTCTGAAGTGCATGCATCAGGGTAGATCTGAGGTCTAAAGTGCATGAATGCATGTACTGGGGGTGAACTGAACTGTGAAGGTGCAGGAGCTGGGGCAGATCTGAGGTCTGATGTGTGCTTCCTCCTAGCTTAATAAAAGGCTAGACGTGGTCCGAAATGTTGCTATTTGAAATGGGAGCCTGACTTTTTTTTGTAATGTCATGCTTTTGCAGGAAAAGGGGCTGACCTGAGTTGTGGAGGTGAATGAATTAAGCTAATCTAAACTCTGATGATGCTGGAATTTGGGCTGATCTGAGGTCTGATGGTGCAGGAATTGCAGCTAGCCTGAGGTATGAAGGTGCAGGAATTGGGGCTGATCTAAGGTCTGAATGTGAATGAATTAGGGCTGGTCTTAAGATGAAGGAACAGTCTGAAGGTTAAGGAATTGGGGTAATCTGGGGGTAAAAGTGCAGGAATTGGGTTTGGTCTAAGGTATTAAGGTGCATAAATTGGGGTGATCTGAGGTGTGAATGTGCAGAAATTTGAGCTGCTCTGAGGTCTATAGGTGCAAGAAAGATCTAAAGTGTGAAGGTGCAGAGATTGTGGCCTATATGAGGTCTGGGGATGCAGGAGTTGTAGCTGATCTAAAGTCCGATGGTGCAAAAATCATGAGTGAGGTGTGAGAGTGCATCATCTGATGATGCAGAATCTGGGGTGATTTAAGGTGTGAAGGTGCTGGAATTGGGGTGATATGCGGTTCGATGGTGCAGGATTTGGGGTGATCTTGGTCTGATGGTGCAGGAACTGGGGTGATCTAAGGTCTGATGGTGCAGGAATTGGGATGATCTGAGGTCTGAAGGTGCAGAAATTGGGACTGCTCAAGGGTCTGGTGGTGCAGGAACTGGGATGATCTGAGGTCTGAAGGTGCAGAAATTGGGACTGCTCAAGGGTCTGGTGGTGCAAGAATTGGGGTAATCTAAACTGAAGGTACAAGAATTGGGCTGATTTTAGGTGTGAATGTGCAGGAATTAGGATGATCTGAGGGGTGACAATGAAGGAATTAGGGCTAGTCTGACGGTGATGAAATTGCAGAGATCTAAGGTGTGAAGGTGCAGGAACCATTGTTTATCTGAGGTGTCAAGGTGAATGAGATGGGGCTGATATGAGATGTGAAGGTAAAGGAATTGGTCTGATCTGAGATGTGAAGTTGAAGGGTTTGGGGTGATCTGAGATATGAAGGAATTAGAGCTGATCTGAGGTGAGAAGGTGAAGGAATTGGTCTGATCTGAGATGTGAAGGTAAAGGGATTTAGTTGATCTGAGATGTGAAGGAATTGGTCTGATCTGAGATGTAAAGGTGAAAGAATTGGTCTGTTCTGAGAGGTAAAGGTGAAGGAATTGGTCAGATCTGAGATGTGAAGGTGAAAGAATTGGTCTGATCTGAGAGGTGAAAGTGAAGGAATTTGTCAGATCTGGGATGTGAAGGTGAAAGAATTAGTCTGATCTGAGATGTGAAGGTGAAGGAATTGGTCTGATCTGAGATGTGAAGGGGAAAGAATTGGTCTGATCTGAGAGGTGAAGGTGAAGGATTTGGTCTGATCTGAGATGTGAAGGTGAAGGTATTTGGTTGATCTGAGATGTGAAGGAATTGGTCTGATCTGAGAGGTGAAGGTGAAGGGATTTGGTTGATCTGAGATGTGAAGGAATTGGTCTGATCTGAGAGGTGAAGGAATTGGTCTGATGAGATGTAAAGGTGTATGAAGTTGGGTGATCTGGGATGTGAAGGAATTAGGGCTGATCTGAGGTGAGAATGTGAAGGAATTGGAATGATCTGAGATGTGAAGGTGAAGGAATTGGCCTGATCTGAGATGTGAAGGTAAAAGAATTGGTCTGATCTGAGATGTGAAGGTGAAGGGATTGGGGTGATCTAAGATATGAAGGAATTAAAGCTGATCTGAGGTGAGAAGGTGAAGGAATTGGTCTGATCTGAGATGTGAAGCTGAAGGGATTTGGTTGATCTGAGATGCGAAGGTGAAGGAATTGGTCTGATCTGAGATGTGAAGGTGAAAGAATTGGTCTGATCTGAGAGGTGAAGGTGAAGGAATTGGTCTGATCTGAGATGTGAAGGTGAATGAAATTGGGTGATCTGGTATGTGAAGGAATTAGGGCTGATCTGAGATGAGAAGGTGAAGGAATTGGAGTGATCTGAGATGTGAAGGTGAAGGAATTGGTGTGATCTGATATGTGAAGGTGAAGGAATTGGGGAGATCTGAGATGTGAAAGTGAATGAAATTGGGTGGTCTGAGATGTGAAGGAATTATGGCTGATCTGAAGTGAGAAGGTGAAGGAATTGGGGCTGATCTTAGGTAACAATGTGAAGGAATTGTTGTGATCTGAGATGTAAAGGTGAATGAAATTGGGTGATCTGAGATGTGAAGGAATTAGGGCTGATCTGACGTGAGAAGGTGAACGAATTGGGGCTGATCTGAGATGTGAAGGAGATGGGGTGATCTGATATGTGAAGGAATTGGGCTGATCTGAGGTGAGAAGGTAAAAGAATTGGGTTGATATGAGGTCTATGAGTGAAAAAAACTAAAAAACAAACTATAGTGTGCTACTGCTCACAGACACAATGGTTTTCTAATTTTTGAGGAAAGTTTGCTGGCCCCCGCTCTGGTACAATATTTCCATATGGCGCTCAGAAATAAAAGTGTTCTCTTTCGGTAGTGAATAAACACAGATACGCAGCGAACTCCACTTCCTCCTGGCCTTCTCAGACATGGCCCGGTACAGAGCAGACATTGTGCGCGGTGTCAGGAGACAGATCAGCGTCTCGGAGATGCAGAGTAAATAGAATGAAGATCACACGCTCCGCTCTGCTTGAATACAACCGCCTGTGAAAAGCTTTGTATCCCTCGAATCACTGTACTCCGCCTGAATGACTCTCTGACCACTTCACTGAACTCTCTATTCACACCAAGGATCAACTTTCACCACCACACTACAATCAGACTGACAAGACCCAACATCAGATACCATTCTCAGTATCTGTTCTTATACTGTATGTATGGAATCTACACAGTACCACTTCTCTTGTCCTGTATGCTGGGTGTAATTCTTGATATTTGTTCTTATTCTGTATGTATGGACTCTGCACAGTACCACTTCTCTTGTCTTGTATGCCGGGTGTAATTCAGTCAATGAAGGTAATAACCCAGAAAGTGCTTATGCTCCTCATTCCCAAGTGCAGGATGGATGGAGATGACGGTCCGCCAATGATGTCACAGGGTAGTCCACCAGGCGGTGGGTAAAGTCAGAACCACCACCATAAGCGTGGCTGACTGCCCCCCCCCCCCCCCCCCCCCCGCACAACACCCCTGCCATTATCAGAATGGTAGGATTTAATGCCTGCACTAGGACTGTTTTAATGTGCTAGAAGAAAACCAAGAAGGATCTGAATGAGGCACTAAGAAAAGCCGCGGCACTTTATCCCTCTGTTAGAGCTCATTTCACAGCGTCTCGCTAGATGTTAATGACGTGCGCAGGAAGCTATCTGCAGGAAAAACTGCCCAGCACATGCCGAAGACTTTTATACCTCATTAAAATGTGGAGCGCGGCCGGTTTCCATCTCAGCATCGACTCTTTCCTCGCCACGCACTGCGTACTTCATCCTCCGCCGGTCAGGGGGTTCGTTCGCACCTAATGAGGTGATCTGAGCTGGTCAACGCAGGCTCAAGGCAAGGACATTACAAATATTACCGCTGTGTTCTGACCTCAACCCGATAGAACACCTATGGGATGAATAAGAGCGGAGACTACGAGCCAGGCCTTCTCATCCAACATCAAGGCCTGACCTCACAAATGCGCTTCTGGAAGAATGGTCAAACATTCCCATAGACACACTCCTAAACCTTGTGGACGGCCTTCCCAGAAGAGCTGAAGCTGTTAAAGCTGCAAAGGGTGGGCCAACTCAATATTGAACCCTACGGACTAAGACTGGGATGCCATTAAATTTCATGTGTGTGTGTAAAGGCAGGCGTCCCAATACTTTTGACAATATAGTGTATATATGAACACATTTGGATTCAATGGAGATTTGTTTGATGTAAACACAGTATATATTTTTTTACATTAGATGGATTAAACGTACTATACTATATAACATTTTTCTCTTTCAAGATTTTTTCGCTGGCACGTGAGAAATAGTACAAAGGAACTACAATCAAAGGGGACATCGCTGAAGTTGCCTGGTCTACATTGGACTTGGGAAAGTTAGAAATGCTTTGGAAGGACATTTTTTGGACTGTGACTTTAAGAGTATATCAAGTCTGATAATAGTGAAAGCTGACTGAGTTTTTTATAGACAGACAGATAGATAGACAGGCAGAGAGACAGGCAGAGAGACAGGTAGGCAAACAGGCAGGAAGACAGGCAGGCAAACAGGGAAAAAACAGACAGTCAGACAGGGAAAAAAACAGAGTCAGACAGGGGAATAGACAGATAAAAAAGCAAGAATATAGACAGTCAGATAGGCACAAAAGCAAGCAAGAGGACAAATAGATAGAAAGGAAGACAGACAAAAATATAGACAGGCAGATAGGAAGGCAGACCTACCTCAGTCAGGTGAGGGTTGGGGTTGAAGCCGCACTGGTTGCACACCTCGTTGTGACATTGGGTGCAGGTGTTGAAGTTTGGCTGATTGGGGGACGAGGTGAGATCTGTGGTGTTGCATATAGGGCAGGCAGTGCTGCTGGGTAACGGAGCGATTTGCGGCACAGAGTAGGGAGAGGTGGGGGTGGTGCCCCTGTCCGGAGAAGCTGAAGGGGACCTCCCTGTCCAGTGGCCCTTGTTGTCCACCTGCAGGGTCCTCCGGGAGACGTCGGACGCCGTGTGGGATGGCGACGCATGGCTTCTCGGTTCCTTTGTGCTCTCGGGGGTGCTTGAAGGCGCATGTCGGAAGGTCTGCGGACCCGAGGTCTGTGTGGCCAGACGTCCGGAGTTCTCCAGCCTGCCGGGGGCGCTGAAACATGAAGAAGAATAGTCAGTCATGACACTGTTCATCTCAGGGAACCTTCACTGTTACTGCTAAGCACATGGAGGAAACGCACAGAAAACACGCATATTCTCTGGACTGAGTGGAAGGAGGGTAACACCACTTTTCAGAGTCTGCAATTCTGCATGTTACTACCCTGCCTCATACCCTGAGCCCCTGCCTCCTGTAAGCCCACCTACATGCCACACGCCAAGCAGACCCTCCCACTGCGAGCCTGATTTCATAATTCAAGCAGATTTCAGGTAAGTGCATTGGTTGGCTTGAAAATTATTTTTAAACGTTGCTTGTGTACATTCCACCGTGGACCTGAGAAGCCAAGCAATGATTCTGGCATTTTCTCATTGGAAATATTTCCAGCAGTGAGATGGGGAGAGAGACGTTTCCTGTCCTGATAACAGATATATTGTCTGGGAGGCTGCAGTGCAGGTGCGCTGCTCTTATCAGAGGAGTCCAGGCTGCGAGTTCCCAGAGATCAATATGATCTCTCAATGTTACTTTATTACAAGGTGTCAATCCCGCAAAATCTATAACTTCTTAGAGTTCCATCATGAAAAATGGGAGGAAAACATGTCAGGAAGAGGAGGCAGGCAGGGCAGGAAAAGGAGGCAGGCAGGGCAGAAGGACGGAGCAGACAGGGCAGGAAGAGGAGGAATGCAGGGCAGGAAGAGGAGGCGGACATAGCAGGAAAGGGAGGCAGGCAGGCAGGGCAGGAGGGAGCAGACAGGGCAGGAAGAGGGGAAGGCAGTAAAGGAAGAGGAGGCAGGCAGGGCAGAAGGAGGAGGCAAAAACAGGGCAGGAAAATGAAGCATGCAGGTTAGGAAGAGGGAGCATTCAAGGCAGTAAAAGGGGCAAGCGGGACAGGAAGAGGAGGCAAGCAGGCAGGGCAGGAAGAATAGGCAGTCAGGGTGCAGACAGGGAAGGAAGAGCAGACATCCAGGGCAGAAAGAGAGAACAGCCAGGCAGCACAGAAATAGGGAGCAGGAAGAAATAGTAGGGATAGAGGGGGAGGCAAGACAGAAAAAAAGGTGTCAGGAGGGCGGCAAGAGGAGGCAGGCATTGTGCAGGAAAGGCGGGAAGATGTGGCAAGTAGGACAGGAAGAGGGGCAGGAAGAGAGAGTAGGGAGAGAGGGCAGGAAGGGGAGGTAGGCACGGTGCAGGCAGGGCGGGAAAGAGGTGGCAAGCAGGACAGGAAGAGAGAGTAGGGAGAGAGGGCAGGCAGGGCAGGAAGAGTGAAGCAGGCAGGAAGAGGGGCATGCGGGGTAGGTAGAGGAAGCAGATGAGTAGGGAGGAGGGCAGCAGAGCAGAAGGGGAGGCAGGCAGGGCAGGAAGAGGAGACAGGCAGAGCAGGAAAAGGAGACAGGCAGAGCAGGAAGCAGCAAATGAGCCCTCCAATCTTAAACCTGACAGAATGTATTTTAAACTGAGATAACCTTCTATATTCAAAGAATGAACTTCCATGAGAAGGCTTTCAATATGTGAGCTTCCCTCTGCACAGAAGGATCAGATCTCACCCAGCCCTCAGCACAGAAGGATCAGACCTCACCCAGCCCTCAACACAGAAGGATCATACCTCACCTAGCCATCAACACAGAAGGATCAGACCTAACCCAGCCCTCAACACAGAAGGATCATACCTCACCTAGCCCTCAACACAGAAGGATCAGACCTAATCCAGCCCTCTGCACAGAAAGGTCAGATTTCCCCCAGGTACAGCATCAGCACAGAAGGCTCAGACAAAACCCAACCCTCTGTACAGAAGACTCAGACAAAACCCAACCCTCTGTACAGAAGGCTCAGACAAACCCAACCCTCTGTACGGAAGGCTCAGACTAAACCCAACAAACCCCCCATGCAGAAGGGTCAGATTTCACACAGATACAGCATCAGTACAGAAGGCTCAAACATCACTAAACCTCCAGTAGGGAGGACTCAGACCTCACCCAGCCCTCAGCACAAAGGGCTCAGACCGTACCCAACCCACTGTACAGAAGTATCAAATTTCACCCAGATACAGTATGAGCACAGAAGGCTTAGATCTCACACAGCCCCAGTATAGAAGGTCCAGACCTCACCTAGCCCTCAGTACATTAGGCTCAGACTTTGCCAAATCCTCAGCACAGATGGCTCAAACCTCACCCAGATAGCAGAACAGAAGGCTCATACCTCAACACAGAGAGCTGAAAGCTCAAGCAAAGAAGACTCAAATCTCACATAGCCATCAGCGTAGAATACTGAAACCTTACCCAACCCCCAACACAGAAGGTTCGGACCTTATCCAGCTCTCAGCACTAATTGCTCTGACATTACCCAGACCTCAGCAAGAATGCTAAAATCTCATACAGCCCTCAGCACAGAAGGTTCAGACCTCACCCAGCCCTCAGCACAGAGACCTCACCCAGCCCTCAACACATAAGATTCAGACCTCACCCAGCCCTCAGCACAGAAGGATCAGACCTCACCCAGCCCTCAGCAGAGAAATATCAGACCTCACCCAGCCCTCAGCACAGAAGGTTCAGACCTCACCCAGCCCTCAGCACAGAAGGATCAGACCTCACCCAGCCCTCAGCAGCAAAGATTCAGACCTCACCTAGCCCTCAACACCGAAGATTCAGACCTCGCCCAGCCCTCAGCAACGAAGATTCAGACCTCGCCCGGCTCTCAGCACAGAAGATTTAGACCTCGCTTAGCCCTCAGCACAGAAGATTTAGACCTCACCCAGCCCTCAGCACAGAAGGTTCAGACCTCACCCAGCCCTCAGCACAGAAGGATCAGACCTCACCCAGCCCTCAGCAGCAAAGATTCAGACCTCACCTAGCCCTCAGCACCAAAGATTCAGACCTCACCCAGCCCTCAGCGCCGAAGATTCAGACCTCGCCCAGCCCTCAGCACCGAAGATTCAGACCTCGCCCGACTCTCAGCACCGAAGAATCAGACCTCGCCCAGCCCTCAGCACAGAAGATTCAGACCTCGCCCGACTCTCAGCACCGAAGAATCAGACCTCGCCCAGCCCTCAGCACAGAAGATTCAGACCTCGCCCAGCCCTCAGTACTGAAGATTCAGACCTCGCCCAGCCTCAGCACCGAAGATTCAGACCTCGCCCAGCCCTCAGCACAGAAGATTCAGACCTCGCCCAGCCCTCAGCACAGAAGATTCAGACCTCAACCAGCCCTCAGCACAGAAGGATCAGACCTCACCCAGCCCTCAGCACAGAAGATTCAGACCTCACCCAGCCCTCAGCACAGAAGATTCAGACCTCACCCAGCCCTCAGCACAGAAGATTCAGACCTCACCCAGCCCTCAGCACAGAAGATTCAGACCTCACCCAGCCCTCAGCACAGAAGAGTCAGACCTCGCCCAGCCCTCAGCACAGAAGATTCAGACCTCACCCAGCCCTCAGAAACAAAGATTCAGACCTCGCCCAGCCCTTAGCACAGAAGGTTCAGACCTCACCCAGCCCTAAGCACAGAAGGATCAGACCTCACCCAGCCCTCAGCACCAAAGATTCAGACCTCACCTAGCCCTCAGCACCGAAGATTCAGACCTCGCCCAGCCCTCAGCACAGAAGATTCAGACCTCGCCTGGCTCTCAGCACAGAAGATTCAGACCTCGCCCGACTCTCAGCACCGAAGATTCAGACCTCGCCCAGCCCTCAGTACCGAAGATTCAGACCTCGCCCAGCCCTCAGCACAGAAGATTCAGACCTCACCCAGCCCTCAGCACAGAAGGATCAGACCTTACCTAGCCCTCAGCACCGAAGAGTCAGACCTCACCCAGCCCTCAGCACAGAAGATTCAGACCTCGCCCAGCCCTCAGCACAGAAGATTCAGACCTCGCCCAGCCCTCAGCACAGAAGATTCAGACCTCATCCAGTACTCAGCACAGAAGATTCAGACCTCACCCAGCCCTCAGCACAGAAGGATCAGACCTCACCCAGCCCTCAGCACAAAAGATTCAGACCTCACCCAGCCCTCAGCACAGAGGATTCAGACCTCACCCAGCCCTCAGCACAGAAAGATCAGACCTCACCCAGCCCTCAGCATAGAAAGATCAGACCTCACCCAGCCCTCAGCAAAGAAAGATCAGACCTCACCCAGCCCTCAGCGCCGAAGATTCAGACCTCGCCCAGCCCTCAGCACCGAAGATTCAGACCTCGCCCGACTCTCAGCACCGAAGAATCAGACCTCGCCCAGCCCTCAGCACAGAAGATTCAGACCTCGCCCGACTCTCAGCACCGAAGAATCAGACCTCGCCCAGCCCTCAGCACAGAAGATTCAGACCTCGCCCAGCCCTCAGTACTGAAGATTCAGACCTCGCCCAGCCTCAGCACCGAAGATTCAGACCTCGCCCAGCCCTCAGCACAGAAGATTCAGACCTCGCCCAGCCCTCTGCACAGAAGATTCAGACCTCAACCAGCCCTCAGCACAGAAGGATCAGACCTCACCCAGCCCTCAGCACAGAAGATTCAGACCTCACCCAGCCCTCAGCACAGAAGATTCAGACCTCACCCAGCCCTCAGCACAGAAGATTCAGACCTCACCCAGCCCTCAGCACAGAAGAGTCAGACCTCGCCCAGCCCTCAGCACAGAAGATTCAGACCTCACCCAGCCCTCAGAAACAAAGATTCAGACCTCGCCCAGCCCTTAGCACAGAAGGTTCAGACCTCACCCAGCCCTCAGCACAGAAGGATCAGACCTCACCCAGCCCTCAGCACCAAAGATTCAGACCTCACCTAGCCCTCAGCACCGAAGATTCAGACCTCGCCCAGCCCTCAGCACAGAAGATTAAGACCTCGCCTGGCTCTCAGCACAGAAGATTCAGACCTCGCCCGACTCTCAGCACCGAAGATTCAGACCTCGCCCAGCCCTCAGTACCGAAGATTCAGACCTCGCCCAGCCCTCAGCACAGAAGATTCAGACCTCACCCAGCCCTCAGCACAGAAGGATCAGACCTTACCTAGCCCTCAGCACCGAAGAGTCAGACCTCACCCAGCCCTCAGCACAGAAGATTCAGACCTCGCCCAGCCCTCAGCACAGAAGATTCAGACCTCGCCCAGCCCTCAGCACAGAAGATTCAGACCTCATCCAGTACTCAGCACAGAAGATTCAGACCTCACCCAGCCCTCAGCACAAAAGATTCAGACCTCACCCAGCCCTCAGCACAGAAGGATCAGATCTCACCCAGCCCTCAGCACAGAAGGATCAGACCTCACCCAGCCCTCAGCACAAAAGATTCAGACCTCACCCAGCCCTCAGCACAGAGGATTCAGACCTCACCCAGCCCTCAGCACAGAAAGATCAGACCTCACCCAGCCCTCAGCATAGAAAGATCAGACCTCACCCAGCCCTCAGCAAAGAAAGATCAGACCTCAGCACAGAAAGATCAGACCTCACCCAGCCCTCAGCACTGAAGATTCAGACCTCACCCAGCCCTCAGCACAGAAGATTCAGACCTCACGCAGCCCTCAGCACTGAAGATTCAGACCTCGCCCAGCCATCAGCATAGAGATTTTAGACCTCACCCAGCCCTCAGTACCGAAGAATTAGACCTCGCCCAGCCCTCAGCACAGAAGAAGATTCAGACCTCGCCCAGCCCTCAGCACAGAAGATTCAGACCTCACCCAGCCCTCAGCACAGAAGATTCAGACCTCACCCAGCCCTCAGCACAGAAAGATCAGACCTCACCCAGCCCTCAGCACAGAAAGATCAGACCTCACCCAGCCCTCAGCACAGAAAGATCAGCCCTCAGCACAAAAGATTCAGACCTCACCCAGCCCTCAGCACAGAAGATTTAGACCTCACCCAGCCCTCAGCATAGAAGGATCAGACCTCACCCAGCCCTCAGCATAGAAGGATCAGACCTCACCCAGCCCTCAGCACAGAAGATTTAGACCTCACCCAGCCCTCAGCACTGAAGATTCAGACCTCACCCAGCCCTCAGCACAGAAGATTCAGACCTCACCCAGCCCTCAGCACAGAAGATTCAGACCTCGCCCAGCCCTCAGCACAGAGGATTTAGACCTCACCCAGCCCTCAGCACCAAAGATTCAGACCTCGCCCAGCCCTCAGCACAGAAGATTTAGACCTCACCCAGCCCTCAGCACTGAAGATTCAGACCTCGCCCAGCCCTCAGCACAGAGGATTTAGACCTCGCCCAGCCCTCAGCACAGAGGATTTAGACCTCACCCAGCCCTCAGCACCGAAGATTCAGACCTCGCCCAGCCCTCAGCACAGAAGATTCAGACCTCACCCAACCCTCAGTATAGAAGGCTCAGATCTCACCCAGGTATCAGCACAGAAGGCTTAGACCTCACACAGCCCTCAGTATAGAAGGCTTGGACCTCACACAGCCCTCAGTATAGAAAGCTCAGACCTCACACAGCCCTCAGTATAGAAGGCTCAGATCTCAACCAGGTATCAGCACAGAAGGCTTAGACCTCACACAGCCTCAGTATATAAGGCTCAGACCTCATACAGCCCTCAGTATAGAAGGCTCAGACCTCACACAGCCCTCAGTATAGAAGGCTCAGATCTCACACAGCCTTAAGAATAGAAGGCTCAGACCTCACACAGCCCTCAGTATAGAAGGCTCAGACCTCACACAGCCCTCAGAATAGAAGGCTCAGACCTCGCCCGGCCCTCAGCACCGAAGAGTCAGACCTCACCCAGCCATCAACACCGAAGATTTAGACCTCGCCCGGCTCTCAGCACCAAAGATTCAGACCTCGCCCAGCCCTTAGCACAGAAGATTCAGACCTCGCCCAGCCCTCAGCACCGAAGATTCAGACCTCGCCCGGCTCTCAGCACCGAAGATTCAGACCTCGCCCAGCCCTCAGCACCGAAGATTCAGACCTCACCCAGCCCTCAGCACAGAAGGATCAGACCTCGCCCAGCCCTCAGCACCGAAGATTCCGACCTCGCCCAGCCCTCAGTACCGAAGATTGAGACCTCGCCCAGCCCTCAGCACAGAAGATTCAGACCTCACCCAGCCCTCAGCACAGAAGGATCAGACCTCGCCCAGCCCTCAGCACCGAAGATTCAGACCTCGCCCGGCTCTCAGCACCGAAGATTCAGACCTCGCCCAGCCCTCAGCACCGAAGATTCAGACCTCGCCCAACTGTCAGCACTGAAGATTCAGACCTCGCCCAGCCCTCAGCACAGAAAATTCAGACCTCGCCCGACTCTCAGCACCGAAGATTCAGACCTCGCCCAGCCTCAGCACCGAAGATTGAGACCTCGCCCAGCCCTCAGCACAGAAGATTCAGACCTCACCCAGCCCTCAGCACAGAAGGATCAGACCTCACCTAGCCCTCAGCACCGAAGATTTAGACCTCGCCCGGCTCTCAGCATCAAAGATTCAGACCTCGCCCAGCCCTCAGCACAGAAGATTTAGACCTCGCCCAGCCCTCAGCACAGAAGATTCAGACCTCATCCAGTACTCAGCACAGAAGATTCAGACCTCACCCAGCCCTCAGCACAGAAGGATCAGACCTCACCCAGCCCTCAGCATAGAAGGATCAGACCTCACCCAGCCCTCAGCACAGAAGATTTAGACCTCACCCAGCCCTCAGCACTGAAGATTCAGACCTCACCCAGCCCTCAGCACAGAAGATTCAGACCTCACCCAGCCCTCAGCACAGAAGATTCAGACCTCGCCCAGCCCTCAGCACAGAGGATTTAGACCTCACCCAGCCCTCAGCACCAAAGATTCAGACCTCGCCCAGCCCTCAGCACAGAAGATTTAGACCTCACCCAGCCCTCAGCACTGAAGGATCAGACCTTACCCAGCCTTCAGCACTGAAGATTCAGACCTCACCCAGCCCTCAGCACAGAAAGATCAGACCTCACCCAGCCCTCAGCACAGAAAGATCAGACCTCACCCAGCCCTCAGCAAAGAAAGATCAGACCTCAGCACAGAAAGATCAAAACTCACCCCAGCCCTCAGCACTGAAGATTCAGACCTCACCCAGCCCTCAGCACAGAAGATTCAGACCTCGCCCAGCCCTCAGCACTGAAGATTCAGACCTCACCCAGCCCTCAGCACTGAAGATTCAGACCTCGCCCAGCCCTCAGCACAGAGGATTTAGACCTCACCCAGCCCTCAGCACCGAAGATTCAGACCTCGCCCAGCCCTCAGCACAGAAGTTTCAGACCTCACCCAGCCCTCAGTACAGAAGATTCAGACCTCACCCAGTCCCCAGCACAGAAGGATCAGACCTCACCCAGCCCTCAGCACAGAAAGATCAGACCTCACCCAGCCCTCAGCACAGAAAGATCAGCCCTCAGCACAAAAGATTCAGACCTCACCCAGCCCTCAGCACAGAGGATTCAGACCTCACCCAGCCCTCAGCACAGAAAGATCAGACCTCACCCAGCCCTCAGCATAGAAAGATCAGACCTCACCCAGCCCTCAGCAAAGAAAGATCAGACCTCAGCACAGAAAGATCAGACCTCACCCAGCCCTCAGCACTGAAGATTCAGACCTCACCCAGCCCTCAGCACAGAAGATTCAGACCTCACGCAGCCCTCAGCACTGAAGATTCAGACCTCGCCCAGCCATCAGCATAGAGATTTTAGACCTCACCCAGCCCTCAGTACCGAAGAATTAGACCTCGCCCAGCCCTCAGCACAGAAGAAGATTCAGACCTCGCCCAGCCCTCAGCACAGAAGATTCAGACCTCACCCAGCCCTCAGCACAGAAGATTCAGACCTCACCCAGCCCTCAGCACAGAAAGATCAGACCTCACCCAGCCCTCAGCACAGAAAGATCAGACCTCACCCAGCCCTCAGCACAGAAAGATCAGCCCTCAGCACAAAAGATTCAGACCTCACCCAGCCCTCAGCACAGAAGATTTAGACCTCACCCAGCCCTCAGCACCAAAGATTCAGACCTTGCCCAGCCCTCAGCACAGAAGATTTAGACCTCACCCAGCCCTCAGCACTGAAGATTCAGACCTCGCCCAGCCCTCAGCACAGAGGATTTAGACCTCGCCCAGCCCTCAGCACAGAGGATTTAGACCTCACCCAGCCCTCAGCACCGAAGATTCAGACCTCGCCCAGCCCTCAGCACAGAAGATTCAGACCTCACCCAACCCTCAGTATAGAAGGCTCAGATCTCACCCAGGTATCAGCACAGAAGGCTTAGACCTCACACAGCCCTCAGTATAGAAGGCTTGGACCTCACACAGCCCTCAGTATAGAAAGCTCAGACCTCACACAGCCCTCAGTATAGAAGGCTCAGATCTCAACCAGGTATCAGCACAGAAGGCTTAGACCTCACACAGCCTCAGTATATAAGGCTCAGACCTCATACAGCCCTCAGTATAGAAGGCTCAGACCTCACACAGCCCTCAGTATAGAAGGCTCAGACCTCACACAGCCCTCAGTATAGAAGGCTCAGACCTCACACA
This sequence comes from Aquarana catesbeiana, assembly GCF_042186555.1. NCBI lineage: Eukaryota > Metazoa > Chordata > Amphibia > Anura > Ranidae > Aquarana > Aquarana catesbeiana. The sequence goes on along the minus strand of NC_133330.1, from coordinate 17,580,387 downwards.
GCCCTCAGAATAGAAGGCTCAGACCTCGCCCGGCCCTCAGCACCGAAGAGTCAGACCTCACCCAGCTATCAGCACCGAAGATTTAGACCTCGCCCGGCTCTCAGCACCAAAGATTCAGACCTCGCCCAGCCCTTAGCACAGAAGATTCAGACCTCGCCCAGCCCTCAGCACCGAAGATTCAGACCTCGCCCGGCTCTCAGCACCGAAGATTCAGACCTCGCCCAGCCCTCAGCACCGAAGATTCAGACCTCACCCAGCCCTCAGCACAGAAGGATCAGACCTCGCCCAGCCCTCAGCACCGAAGATTCCGACCTCGCCCAGCCCTCAGTACCGAAGATTGAGACCTCGCCCAGCCCTCAGCACAGAAGATTCAGACCTCACCCAGCCCTCAGCACAGAAGGATCAGACCTCGCCCAGCCCTCAGCACCGAAGATTCAGACCTCACCCGCCTCTCAGCACCGAAGATTCAGACCTCGCCCAGCCCTCAGCACCGAAGATTCAGACCTCGCCCAACTGTCAGCACTGAAGATTCAGACCTCGCCCAGCCCTCAGCACAGAAAATTCAGACCTCGCCCGACTCTCAGCACCGAAGATTCAGACCTCGCCCAGCCTCAGCACCGAAGATTGAGACCTCGCCCAGCCCTCAGCACAGAAGATTCAGACCTCACCCAGCCCTCAGCACAGAAGGATCAGACCTCACCTAGCCCTCAGCACCGAAGATTTAGACCTCGCCCGGCTCTCAGCATCAAAGATTCAGACCTCGCCCAGCCCTCAGCACAGAAGATTTAGACCTCGCCCAGCCCTCAGCACAGAAGATTCAGACCTCATCCAGTACTCAGCACAGAAGATTCAGACCTCACCCAGCCCTCAGCACAGAAGGATCAGACCTCACCCAGCCCTCAGCATAGAAGGATCAGACCTCACCCAGCCCTCAGCACAGAAGATTTAGACCTCACCCAGCCCTCAGCACTGAAGATTCAGACCTCACCCAGCCCTCAGCACAGAAGATTCAGACCTCACCCAGCCCTCAGCACAGAAGATTCAGACCTCTCCCAGCCCTCAGCACAGAGGATTTAGACCTCACCCAGCCCTCAGCACCAAAGATTCAGACCTCGCCCAGCCCTCAGCACAGAAGATTTAGACCTCACCCAGCCCTCAGCACTGAAGGATCAGACCTTACCCAGCCCTCAGCACTGAAGATTCAGACCTCACCCAGCCCTCAGCACAGAAAGATCAGACCTCACCCAGCCCTCAGCACAGAAAGATCAGACCTCACCCAGCCCTCAGCAAAGAAAGATCAGACCTCAGCACAGAAAGATCAAAACTCACCCAGCCCTCAGCACTGAAGATTCAGACCTCACCCAGCCCTCAGCACAGAAGATTCAGACCTCGCCCAGCCCTCAGCACTGAAGATTCAGACCTCACCCAGCCCTCAGCACTGAAGATTCAGACCTCGCCCAGCCCTCAGCACAGAGGATTTAGACCTCACCCAGCCCTCAGCACCGAAGATTCAGACCTCGCCCAGCCCTCAGCACAGAAGTTTCAGACCTCACCCAGCCCTCAGTACAGAAGATTCAGACCTCACCCAGTCCTCAGCACAGAAGGATCAGACCTCACCCAGCCCTCAGCACAGAAAGATCAGACCTCACCCAGCCCTCAGCACAGAAAGATCAGCCCTCAGCACAAAAGATTCAGACCTCGCCCAGCCCTCAGCACAGAAGATTTAGACCTCACCCAGCCCTCAGCATAGAAGGATCAGACCTTACCCAGCCCTCAGCATAGAAGGATCAGACCTCACCCAGCCCTCAGCACAGAAGATTTAGACCTCACCCAGCCCTCAACACTGAAGATTCAGACCTCACCCAGCCCTCAGCACAGAAGATTCACACCTCGCCCAGCCCTCAGCACAGAAGATTTAGACCTCACCCAGCCCTCAGCACAGAGGATTTAGACCTCACCCAGCCCTCAGCACCGAAGATTCAGACCTCACCCAGCCCTCAGCACAGAAGATTTAGACCTCACCCAGCCCTCAGCACTGAAGATTCAGACCTCGCCCAGCCCTCAGCACAGAGGATTTAGACCTCACCCAGCCCTCAGCCCCGAAGATTCAGACCTCGCCCAGCCCTCAGCACAGAAGATTCAGACCTCGCCCAGCCCTCAGCACTGAAGATTCAGACCTCGCCCAGCCCTCAGCACAGAAGATTCAGACCTCGCCCAGCCCTCAGTATAGAAGGCTCAGATCTCACCCAGGTATTAGCACAGAAGGCTTAGACCTCACACAGCCCTCAGTATAGAAGGCTTGGACCTCACACAGCCCTCAGTATAGAAGGCTCAGACCTCACACAGCCCTCAGTATAGAAGGCTCAGATCTCAACCAGGTATCAGCACAGAAGGCTTAGACCTCACACAGCCTCAGTATAGAAGGCTCAGACCTCACACAGCCCTCAGTATAGAAGGCTCAGACCTCACACAGCCTCAGTATAGAAGGCTCAGACCTCGCACAGCCCTCAGTATAGAAGGCTCAGACCTCACACAGCCCTCAGTATAGAAGGCTCAGACCTCACACAGCCCTCAGTATAGAAGGCTCAGACCTCACACAGCCCTCAGTATAGAAGGCTCAGACCTGACACAGCCCTCAGTATAGAAGGCTCAGATCTCACACAGCCCTCAGAATATAAGGCTCAGACCTCACACAGCCCTCAGTATAGAAGGCTCAGACCTCACACAGCCCTCAGTATAGAAGGCTCAGACCTCACACAGCCCTCAGAATAGAAGGCTCAGACCTCACACAGCCCTCAGTATAGAAGGCTCAGACCTCACACAGCCCTCAGTATAGAAGGCTCAGATCTCACACAGCCCTCAGAATAGAAGGCTCAGACCTCACACAGCCCTCAGTATAGAAGGCTCAGATCTCACACAGCCCTCAGAATAGAAGGCTCAGACCTTACACAGCCCTCTTTACTGGAAATTAAAGAGCCGAAGGCTGTAAATTACAAACTGCTGCTCTGAAGGTGGAAAGAATGCAGCTCTTTTTTGAGGAGATTTTATAATAACCAGGTGTTTATGAGGGGACTATCTGAAGGATTATGGAGTTTACATATCACACCATGTCCATTCTGGGAACATTGGCCATCCTCCACCCTCTGCTGAAAAGCGCAATATGCTAAATGCAATGTTTAGGAAGATACACAGTAAACCTATTGCTGGCACCAGCAGCCAAGAGTGTCCATAAATATGTGACAAGAGCCGAGTGCATTCCCATAATTGGATGGAGCTCCAAGTGCTGCGTAGTGATTTACAGACATTAATGGAGGACGGGACCAAATCCGTCTCCTGTCACTGAGCGCAGCTCCGCACCTCATCATTGATAGGAAACACTGGCCAGAGGGAGTTCGCCTGATCGCAGGTCTATATCAATATTAAGTATACACAGTGCCTGTTAGTGCTCAAGGCAAAAGTCTGTCCCCTCTCAACCATATTTTCCATAAGCATATACATTTCCCTACAAATTTCTTACTCTGTCATCAGTCCCCATTATATGGACCAGTGGTCTCCAAGCTGCGCTTTGCTTGCCTTTATTTGGCTCTTGGGGCACTATTCTATCCACTGAAACCACTACTGAATTCCTGTCACTGACACCAACAACAGGGTACTATTCCTCCCACTGACACCATGAAAAGGGTGCAATTCCTCCCACTGACACCAACGATGGGGCACAGATCCTTCCATTGACACCGATGGGGCACAATTCCTTTCATTGATACCAATGATGGGGCACTATTCCTCCCACTGACACCAACACTGAGGCACAATTCCTTCCACTGAAACAAATAATGGGGCATAATTTCTTCCATTGACACCAACGAAGGGGCTTAATTCCTTCCATTGACACCAACGATGGGGCATAATTTCTTTCATTGATACTAATAATGGGCCACCATTCCTCTCACTGACACCAACAATGGGGCACTATTCTTCCCACTGACACCAACGATGGGGCACAATTCCTTCCATTCACACCAACTTTGGGGCATATATCCTTTCATTGACACCAATGGTGGGGCATATATCCTTTTATTGACACCAACGGTGGGGCATAATTCCTTTCATTGATACTAATAATGGGCCACCATTCCTCCCACTGACACCAACAATGGGGCACAATTCCTTCCATCCACATCAACGTTGGGGCATATATCCTTTCATTGACACCAACGATGGGGCATCATTTCTTTCATTGATGCCAACGATGGGCCACTATTCCTTCCACTGACACCAACAATAGGGCACTATTCCTCCCGCTGACACCAACAATAGGACACAATTCCTCCCGCTGATACCAACGATGGGGCAGAATTCTTGCCATTGACACCAACAATGGGGCACTCTTTCTCCCACTGACACCAATAAAAGGACACAATTCCTCCCACTAATACCAAAGATGAGGCATTGTTTGCTCCCACTGGTCGCAAGGACATTTTCTATTCCCACTGGCCCTAGTCCAGCCCCACTAAAGTCTGAAGGACAGTAAACTGGCCCTTTGTTTAGAAAGTTTGGAGAACCCCCCTGCTATGGACTATGATAGATACATAAATTCACCAACGTTTTGCATTTTCCTACGTGTGGTAAGGCCATGGGTCAGGATGGCGGCCAGCTGGCATAGACTGGGCTTTCCCAGCAGTGGCAGACAAAAGATATAAGCATACCATTTGTGTTGTCTTCCAACCCAACTGGCAACCATTGATACAAGTGCTAGGCTACCACACTCCTGGGACCCAGGTTACTGCCTTAAGCTGGACGTAGACAGCTCAGTGAAGGACAAGATGTCCCTGATTTTGAGCACTGCTTGTGGTTATTGGACCATTTGTACACTACAGGACAAGGAGTCTTCTACTGACTATGAGCTGTGAACTGCTCTAGCAGCATAGAGTACAGGTCCCCTATTTCCATAAACGGATAAAGTGCAGCAATGACACCATACTGTTTAGCACAGTGCTAGCGGAACCTCCATTTCCTATGATAATGAGTTTCATCATATGTGTCTGGAATCTCCCAACACTCAGAAGAAGTGAAGTCATCGGAGGGATCTGACTGAGAATAGAAGCACAGACGTAGATCATATCCTCAGGTGTATAGAAATCCTCTGTATCCCATGGCAGCCAATCACAGGTCAGTTTTCCTCTGACAGCACTGAGGTTCCAGCCATAATGGCACACGGCGCACGACTCCCATAATTCTACAAATACACAAAGGAAACTCCGAATATAATATAAGGCCTGGAGAGTCCGACAGCTATTATGCCTTTCTATCGCTGTCTATAGAAGCCTGTATTCTCCAGCTCTTCAAAGAGAACCTGTCATCAACAAAAAGAGCACATGGAAATTTGTCAGCCGAGTCTGTCTATGTTTGAGAATGGCGGTAATTTATTTTTATGTACTTATATAGCACCATCAATTTACACAGTGCTTTAGATACACTCACCGGCCACTTTATTAGGTACACCTGTTCAATTGTTTGTAATACAAATTGCTAATCAGCCAATCGCATGGCAGCAACTCAATGCATTAAGGCATCTAGACGTGGTGAAGGCGACTTGTTGAATTTCAAACTGAGCATCTGAATGGGGAAGAAAGGGGACTCGAGTGACTTTGAACGTGGCATGGTTGTTGGTGCCAGACGGGCCGTCTGAGTATTTCTGGGATTTTTACGCACAACCATCTCTCGGGTTTACAGAGAATGGTCCGAAAAAGAGAAAATATGCAGTTGCGTGGATGAAAATGCCTTGTTGAGGTCAGAGGAGAATGGGCAGACTGGTTCCAGATGATAGAAAGGCAACAATAACTCAAATAACCACTCGTTACACCCAAGGTATGCAGAATACCATCTCTGAACGCACAACACATTCAACCTTGAAGCAGATGGGTTACAGCAGCAGAAGACCACACCGGGTGCCACTCTTGTCAGCTAAGAACAGGAAACTGAGGCTACAATTCACACAGATCACCAAAATTGGACAATAGAAGATTGGAAAAACGTTGCCTGGTCTGATGAGTCTCGAATTTAGCTGCGACATTCTGATGGTCGGGTCAGAATTTGGCGTAAACAACATGAAAGCATGGATCCATCCTGCCTTGTATC